>NW_004524650.1:5311400-5314335 GCF_000260255.1 Octodon degus | reverse complement strand
CGTCCCCACGCGTTCCTGGGCGCGGAGCCGGGCTGCGGGGCGCTGCGGGCAACGCACGGGGCCCGTCTGCGCCCGAGCTGCGGTCGCCGCGCCGCCGCACTACCCGCTTTCCTCCTTCCCTCTCCTGCCTGCGGTTGGATAAGAGCTAAAACTTAACCCTCTGTGTTGGCTTAAAAAAAAAAAAGGGGGGGGGGGGGGGTGGCGGCGAGGGGGAGGGGGACAAAAAACAAAAACGGCCGTTTAGAAGAAGAAATGCTCACATTTCTCTATCTTACAAGTGTATGAAGTGCACTTCGGGGGCCATTGGGTTTGTCCTAATGTCACAGTGTAACTGCTGGTGACATTTTTTTCCCACCGTAGGCTTACACCATTGAGAAGGTAGTGTAAGGTGTGCTGGACCCAGGAAGCCATCGGAGTGAGTTGCGCGGTCTTGTGCTCGCATAGTGGGGTTGTCACCCTTCTTTACTCCTTCGTGCGTTCATACCTTCATTAAGCAGCACTGTTATGTTCTAAGTGCTCAGAATCTATTGGAGTAATGGGACTGCTTTCTTTTTAGTGCCTGATCCTGTCCTAGACTTTTGGAAACAAGTCCTTAAAATCTGAAAGTATCCTTCTAGCGCAGGCCTGTTAGTGTGATCTTGTCACCCTTCTGGTTGAGTTGTATTCCTGTTCACCATCTCCTTTCTATTTCTACTGCTGTCTTTGTTGGTGATTCCGTCTGAAACAGCTATACAAATAAATCATTACTTTTCCTAAATTCTTTTATTATGGCTCAGTTGGGAATATTTGGAAAAAAGCCTGTGCTGCCCATCACACCTTGAAGAGGTGGTAGTGGTGGGGCTGAGAGTGCGTGGTTAAGCGCTAATGATTCCCCGTGCATCAGAGAAAACCAAAAAAGGAAGGGCTGAAAGGAAGAGAGCAGATTCTTAATAATATTGAGAACACTGTGGACCCTTTATCTGCTGTTAAATTGAGCATGACTTTCAAGCCATGCCTCCTAATTAATTTAATTCAGTGTTCTGGCATCAATAAGTAATTGAATTATAAAAGAATTCAGTGTAACAACTTAGGACATTTTGTTGCTGAAAGGTTCATTAGAGAGTAGAACAGTTCCATGATTGAACTAAGGATGTTTGACGCTCACAGCTGGGAATTAAGGGTTAAGGAAAGACCTCTGTATCCGACCCCAGTGAACATGCAAAAGGCTAATGGCTGCCACTGTCACTGTTACCTCGGGCTTGACTGCAGGATGTAGCACTGCAGCCCACTGGTTCCTTGGTTTCCCCCCAAATAAGCTTGTTGCTGATGGAATTGGGGACACTACAGAGGGCTTACAGATCTTGGGGAGAAGACAGTTCAGGAGTCCTCAGGCTCAACCCTAGCACCAGCTATTACATAAGGCTCTAGGGTTGAAAAGGCTGAATAGGGTGATTTGGCTTAGTGGGATTAATTCATGCTGAGAAATTTAGGGGACTTATGCACATTTTGTCCTCTGCCATAGTTCTAATGAGCACATAGTAAGAGGCATCAGGTGTAGCAGTGTCTCAGGAACAGGCTGTGAGAGGCCCCACCCTAGTCTGAGAGAAGGCCATGGCTAGACCTCATCAGGGGTAGTCAGCTTCTGTGTGTGCAGTATGTTCAGCCAGATGCTAGGCTCACTGTGGTCACTGCCGTCTAAATCGTATGCATCTTATTTGATAAGAGGTGCTCTGCACTTTATTTTGCAGGGAAGATAATCTACACTTAGGCTGGGTAAATCACTGCAAGGCTCCTGCATGTATGGCCCTCTACACTGTACTGTGTTCTTTGATAGTGATGGGGCTGCTGCATCGTGGCAACAGTGCTTAGCAAAGACACATTTGTCTGGAAAGAGCCACTAATGAACACTCAGAACAAGGGTGAGACCCAGTCTCTGTGCAGAATGGTCCTGAAAGGGACTGTGTGTGTGTGTGTGTGTGTGTGTGTGTGTGTGTGTGTACCAGTGAGGTAGGTGAAGTTGGCATTGTTACATATTTTTATTTTCCTGATTGGTGATAGACATTATATATTGCTGTAGTTGGTGCTCGTATGTAGGAGCTGCATTTTTGGAAATTACCTCAAATCAAAAGCTGTAAAATGAGAGGTCTATAAAACCACCCAGAATGTTTGCATGGAGCGGATCTTTGTGTTTTGTTGACCATAATGTTCCAATGGGATTTGGACTCTTTTGCAAAATGAATCGTGACTGTCACACAGGGAGCCTTCGAATATGCTCAGCTCCTCCCTGGTGGCTGCTTGAGTGGAATGCGCCTCTGTAAATCTGATTCAGCCTTGAGCTCCACTTTTAAAGGATGAGATGGCCCCTTTTATCTTCCTGTTAGTTTTTGTTCTTTCTTTTGTAATTACATTTTCAAGGAATGCAACAATCTGGCCAAAGCACAGAGCAAGCATTGGTGAATTCCTATTGTGCTAAGTGTCCTGGGAGGAAGAGGAAAGCTAGTGCTGCCCCGTGAAGGACAGTGGGTCTTGGTCGTTTCTTTGTGCTTTTCTGCACAAAGGAGAATCTCTAAAAATTGACAAGCAAGCAAGCAAACAAACCAAAAAACCCGAGAAAACAAGTACAGGAAACTTGCATACTTGGTTGTATGTGAAATGTAAGTCATTTCCTATTGGGTTCTAAATGAATCTTCAGAGAATGCTTTCTCTTAAATGTTGTTTACCTTTTCTAGTGTCTTCTGTGACTGGACCACATTTCTCAAGCCTTTGTTGTGTTTTGTAAAATAAGAAGTAGAGACCTTAGAAAAGCTTTCTCCAGTTTCAATTTTTGTCATCTGGTGTGTGGTTAAAAACATGCCTTCTTCTGTGGGGAAAAAGGAACCCTTCTCCACTGCTGGTGGGAGTGTAGACTGGTGCAACCATTATGGAAATCAGTATGGAGACTCCTTAGAAAAGTTGA
>NW_004524650.1:5280610-5309605 GCF_000260255.1 Octodon degus | reverse complement strand
CTGTCTCATTGCTATCTGTTTGTCAATAAAACTTTGAAAAAAAAATTGCCTTCTTTCATGTGTTTGTAAGGAAGGATAAGGTTTGAGATCCATTTCTTTCTCTTTTTTTAAGTTATGAAATGGAGTTTTTAAATTATAAGACAGATTGACTTGTAAAAAACAAGTAGCAACTAAATATATTTGGGTGAGACATGGAGGGCAGACTGTACTCTTGGTAGTCTTCAAGTGGGGGAAATACATAGCCTTAACTTAAGAAAAGAGAAGAGTTTAGTTTGCTAAGACAGGCATAAGTTCTGTTAGGCACAGATGTTTACTGAAAATGATGGATTGGTGATTGGTGTTAACTGAGCTTTGGGGGGCAAGGGCAGAATAGAGATTAGCATTAGCTGTACTGCACAATTATTCATCTGTTATCCACTCTGTTTCTAAGCTGTTAATAACCTCAAAGCAGTTAAGAACAACTGTGTGTTCCTTTTTGTTAGAGGAAAAAAAGAAAACAACAATTACACTTACGGTGCATAAGTGCATATGACACAAGACATGTTCTGGGGCAAAAAACAACCAGCTTAGTTGCTTATGTAAATTAAGGCAGATGTGAAATGAAAGGGTAAGATACATAATTCGAGACTTGTAGGGAGAAAATTAGTTTTTAAAAGATCGTGTGACTTCATCACCACATTAAATCTCAGCCCACTGGGATATTATTGGGTCCTTCTATTTCTTATAGAGAGCATCATTTCATATAGTTTTAGTGTATATGTTGGGGCAGGGACTTGACAGTAAGACCAGTTGGGGAGACTTAATCCTTTCCAATTCTTCAAAGAACCAAAGTAGCTTTTCTTCTGAATGTGTGTTATGAATAGTAGTCACACTCTAAGGTGGAAGTCGGGCCCTGTTGCCATTCTCTGTTTACTAGGACCCGAAGCACAGAGGAGAAATGTGAATGCAGGCGGGCGAGGATTTCACGCCTGGGCCTTGCCTAGAGCTCAGAGCGCCTCCTTAGCTCCGGGCATCTTGTGCCTGTGCATGCATCCCTCCTCCTGAGGTACAAATCTCCCTCTGCCACTCTGTTAAAAGGACACTTGTGCTTACCTTTAGGGCCACCTGGACAACTCAGAGTGGTTTTATTATCTCAAAATCCTTAATATAAGCATGTTTGCAAAGGCCGTTTGCCACATAGGAGGACATAGTCACAATGTCTGGGGAAAAATGATACACCCGTCTTAGGGTCTGTTAATCAGCTTACCACCAGTACCAAGGACTTGTGAACTTGTGAGTGTAGTTACAAGCTACTAGCATAATTCTAAGAACTATCCAACTGTAAGATTTAAGCTTTTTGTATACCCTATTTGTTTTATTTTACATCTAGATGTACCCCCAAAGCATCATGTGCGCATGGTGGCCTTTTGGGAGGTGATTGGATTGTGGAAGTAGGATCCTCATGAGTGCACTGATGAGCTTATGCCTGGCTATAGTGTTGGGAGGCGAAGCCTGGTTGGAGGAGGTGGGTCCCTGGGCGTGGCCAGGAAGGGTCTCCTTCCTTCCTCTCTTGTCCCTCTCTGCTTCCTGTTGCCATGTCATGAGCTGTTTCTCCTCTGCTGTACGGCTCTGCTGTGCTGCCCTGCCTTGGACCCAGCTTACTGTGGACTGAAACCTATACAGACTGAGCCAAAGTAAGCTGTTCTTTAACTTGTGTGTGCCAGGTATTTTGTCCCAGCAGTGAGAAAGTCACTAAGACCTCCTCCCTGTTTCCTGTTTGGTTGTTTAAAAACAAAGTTGAGATATTTCAGTGGTGGAGAACATGTTGATTTGGTTTAACCACAACAAATTCGGGGTCTGAAAATAATGGTAACAAATTCAAAATACCATGGGAATTGTAAGACAGGTGCAAGAGAGCTGCTGTAGATGTTGGCAAAATGCTGGCAGATGGAAAGTCAAGGGCCTTTTTGAACAATGGGAAGGCAAGAGGAAGGCCTAGAGATGGGAAACTAGAGATTGGGCCTGTAACCCCGGCACATAAGGAGGCTGAGGCAGAAAGATTACACATTTGAGCCTAGCCTCAAAAAAACAGGAGGGGAATGAGAGAGAGAGAGAAGGAAAGGGAGAGAGAGGGAAAGGGAGAGAGAGGGACGAAGGGAAATGGGAAGGGAAGGGAGGAGAACAAAAAGAGAAGGAAAAGAAAGGGAGCAGAGAAGGGGGAGGACAGCTAGTGATACAGATTAGTACAAAGGCTCTAGGTTCAGTCTAGAGTACTTGTGTGGGGAGGATAGTTGAAGCTGGAACTGAAGAGAGAGGAAGTTGGTGAGAGAGGTTGGGGTGGTAGGCTGGCCCCCTGCACAGTGGAATTTGAAAGCAGCAGGCAGTACAAAGAACACCATTACACAAATGAAAAACCTGAATTAGGGGGTGATAATGTGAATGGAAAGGAGAGAAATTCCATAGAACCTGTGGTAGGGGTTTGTTAATCAAATGTTAAATATGAAACAGGAGGGCAAAAGAAAAAGCTAAAGTTGACTTTAAGACTTCAAGTCTGGATACCTGGAACAAGACAGTGATTGGAAGAGTTATGTCCTTGCAGCATACCTGTGTACTTTGTGATTAGGAAAAGAACACAAGGCAGTGAAGGGATGGGCAAGATACAGGAAGAGAACTAGAGCTATGTGGGGTCTTGGATGTAAGGATGAAAAAGAGAGATTTTTAAGAAATTGGTGTAATGTTCAGATGCTATAGAAACTTAGGTAAAAGGCCATTGATTATGGCTGTGTTGAGGTCACCAAAGTACTTCAGATTTGATTTGCTTAGAAGGACTTAGACAAACTATAATATTCTGGGTTGCAGTTTGGTCTGGCAAAATGATATGGGCTAAAATCAGGAAAGACCGAGAGCTCATCATGGTTTGGAGTCCCTGAGAAACCAGGAGCAAGATTCCAAGCACCCTCTTCCCAGGTAGTTGTGCAGACACGAAGAATTCGCAGAGAAGTGAGGGGTGGCCTACGTGAGAAATGTTGCCAGCAGGAGCACTAACTTGAACCTTGATGCCCATGTTTTCTATAGGAGCTCAGACGTGCAGGCATGCAACACCTCTGGGACTGACTCCAGCTACTCAGCTCTCAGCCTCTAACATTAAACGATTCGCCATCAATTGCATTGTTAGCGTAGATTGTTTCATCAAACTGAGATCATGTAGCCCAAAGCTGTGGACATGCAAAATCTGCTCTTAGCTGACAGAAATTAGAACGGCTCAGTGTTCATCTCTGGAGCCAGCCATGGGTTAGTCTGAAAGGAAGGCTTCCTTGAAGATGTGCAGAATATGAGCACCACAGGCCCACTGAGGCTTCTCTTTCCTGCACAGTAGCAATTAGGAGGTCTTTGGGAACATTTGAGAATGACTCTTCAGAGAGAACTGATATTAGAAGTCACAGTAAAGGGGGCTGGTGAGATAGCTCAGTAGACTAAAGCACCTGCTTAGGCAAGCTTAGGCAAGTGCAGCGACTTGGTTTGGTCCCCGGCACCTCCTCCTGTGCCAGTCCTGCACCCAGGGCAGGCTGAGCTGGCCACAGAATACAGGTGTAGTGGCCCAAGCCTGCCTGTAATCCCAGTGCTGGGGAGGATGCAAACAGGAGGATCACTATGAGTCTGAGCTGCATAGTGAGATCTTGCAACAACCAAATATATTAAAAAAAAAAAAGCCACAGTATAAAAAGCTGTGGAGAGATTGGCTTATGGGAAATTGTTGAGAATTATATTTTACAAAGACTGAGGGTAAAGGGATTGAAATATAGGGCCATGACTTAATGGAATTAGTAGCTTTGGATTTTTTTTCCTTAAAGCAAGGAAGAGATCAGTGTTTTGTAAGGCAGGAGGAAACATTAGAGACAGGTTTGGAAAATATAAGCATAAGAGGTGACAGTTGGAACAATGTCTTAGAGATAGTACAGTTTTCTGTGGAAGGGAGAGAAATGCTTTCTCTGAGGAAGAATGAAAAAGAGGGAGCAATGTGTTAAGTTTCCTTGCTTGTTTTTGGTCTTTTTTGATTTTACTGTGTTTTTGGTTGAGTTGTTTTTTAGGGGAGGTTTATTTTTTGTTTTTGGTGCCAAGGACTGAACCCAGGGCTTCCAGCTTGCTAGGCAAGCATTCTACTGCTGAACCAAATCCCCAACCCTGGAATATGGTGAAAGAATGTGTATGTTGTCAAGTGGTTAGACAGTTCCTAAGCAGCAGTCCTGGGCCACCACACAGTTCCACAGATTAAGCCTGAAGGAGACAAGAACCACATGGAGTCATACAGCTTTCCTCACTGCACAGCAGGTAGCATGGACTCACCACCCATTGGTTCTCCTGGTGCTCCATTCCATGGGTGTTGTGGGGGTAGTTTCAAGTGGATGTGTGCATACAATAGAGGTTTGTCACAGCTGGGGAGCATTGAACCTAGGAGCCCTCTAGTCTTGAGATCTGTTCAGCCTGATTTAAACATTTCATGCATATTTTATACATTTATCAAAATATCATATGGTGTCCCATATATATCAATTAAAAATAAACTTGAACAGAAAAAAAAATGTCTTCCAATCTTATAAGGGAGTTACTAGCAGTTCTAGCCAACGTTTGTCCTGAAGACATATGTTCTTTATTGTGGAGGTCTGGAAACAAATCTGCCTTCTGAGCAGAGAGAGAAGCCAAGGTTGCCTATTATGCAAAGGTTCTACACTGGAGCTCCCAAGGCCTTCCTCAGAGGACCTTCAGAAATGCCAGACTGTGGAGAATTATCTCCCAAAGCACACACATATCATTTCTGTGACTTACCTGTACATGCATATATATTGCTAAATAAAGACACTTTTAAGGATAGAAGATGTGTCCTGTTTGGAACACTGGATTGAGTTAATATGATAAGTTTCACATCCTAACCATTGATTTTCATAAGAGACCAATACCTGGGCCTTGGCACGCACTCAGTGGATACTTGTTGAATAGTATGTGATTGAAAAGAATGGTTGTTGAACAATGAATGAATGAAGATGCTTAAAAGTTGTACTTTTTCCTCTTGAGAACATGTGGACCCCCTCAGTGAAAGCTGGTGGGCTTATTCAGTCTAATGTTCACATGTTATTTGCAGGTCCACAATAATGCCCATTTCACAACAAAATATGTTCGTCTAACTGACATACAAGGAGTCTACTTTAAAAATAGAACACATTTTTTTAAGATAATGGCAGAGGTTTTAAGAAATGTGATAGATTTCAGAGGAATGTACCATGTTAGATTTGGAAAATTTTTACGTAATACACATTTTACTTATGTAATGCGAACTCCAGTTATAAATAATGGTCTTTAGAATGGTTGCTGCTTGTGTTTCTGAGTAATGTCCTAAAATAGTGCCTCCTTGCAGGTGGTACTGACATCTTTTAAAGAAAAATTCTGTGTAGCTGATGTGCTTGGTCTTGTATGAATCAGAATCTATAACAATGGCTTCTGCATACATGGAGTCGGATGAGTAGGAAGCAATTTTAATATTCTGTTGGGTTCTTTATGGTGGGGATATACAGGTTTCAGTTGTTGAGGCTGTTAAGCAGCAATCTAGGTATGAAAATGAGAAGGATTTGACTGCTTCCCTTGTAAAGAGAATGAAACAAGGGTGTACGGGAAAGAAGTAGGTAGAGAGGCAAGTTCACCTCAAAGAGATTCATTTGCACCCAGTTCTGTTCTCTGCTCTTCTGATCTGTGCACTTCTGCCTGCTGCAGAATGAATCGGCCTGACGTTTTATCAACTCCTTGAAAAGTGGGGTGAAGTGGTGTGGAACACATCAGAGGGGTGAAGCTGAGCAAATCTGAAAGAGAGCAGAATATTTCGTCTCGTATCCTGTGCACGCCCCTTCTCCTGGGCCAGAAGAGGCTGAACTGATATCCACTCAATTTCAGTTTGCCTTACAGCTTCACATTACACTGATAGTGATACATTTAAAGGGAGCAAAGGCAGTTACGGTGTCACACAGTCACCAGCGTATCTACCATAGTGCAGCCTCCGATTCTAGTGTGCCCACACAGTGACCTTGAGGCTTTAATATACACCTTTGTAGTTACTGATGTTTATATATGCCTGTGGTAGTTTTTCTTTGAAAGTTCATAGGCGTTTTTATGAGTGAGTTCTAGTTTATCAACTAAGTGTGGCTAGAAAAAAGATATATAATGAAAATAAGTTTTGGTGACTTAATAAAAATGGGAGGAGATAGTATAAATGCCAGGTAAGTGCCTAATGCTGATTATTTCTTCCTACCATACACATGCATTAAGTAGCTTTCTTAGTACTGTGTGGCTCTTCGTATAGTAAGACAGTTTTCCCATGAGAAATAAACTGACATTTGAAAGAAAATTTCTAACTTATTAGTATTCTAGTCAAATTGAATTATGTGCAACTAATGATTATATTTGGATGCCTTCCAGAGAAAGATGGGACCGTGTTCAGAATTCACACAAAAGCTGAAGGCCTTTCGGATGAGGATATACCCTTAGAGTTGGTGTTCCATTTACCGGTCAATTACCCTTCATGTCTGCCCGGTATCTCAGTTAACTCGGAACATTTGACCAGAGGCCAGTGTGTGGCTGTGAAAGAGAAGCTGCTTCAACAGGCGGAGCGTCTGTTGCCGGAGCCCATGGTTCACGAGCTTGTGCTTTGGATCCAGCAGAATCTCAGGCTTGTTCTCAGCCGGCTGGAAGCTGGACGTGGCAGTGAGCAGTGCACTTTCCCAATAAGCCCAACTGTGGATGATGGATTGTGGGTAACTCTTTTGCATTTAGATCACATGAGAGCAAGGACAAAATACATCAAAACTGTGGAGAAGTGGGCTTCAGATTTAAGGCTGACGGGAAGACTGATGTTCCTGGGCAAAATAATACTGATTTTACTGCAAGGAGACAGAAACAGCATCAAGGTGCCATGTTAAATGTTCAATGTGAATCGCTAATTTTATGCTTAAAAAGTGTGCGTCTTTAAGTGTGTTTATGACAATGGGATTGATTAATCATTAAGATGCTTCTGCCTTCCCGATTACCACATTAATGGATTTTCATTTTCTTTTTCAAGAATGCCTAATTCCTAATTGCAACTATAAACTTGCAAAGCTCAGGGATACATATATTTTAAAAATCATGCCACTTAATGAAAGTGACAGGCTATTAAAAAGAAAAAAAACTGTTTTTTTTTTTTTAAATGTTTGTTTTGTAATTATCCATGAAGCTCAACTTTGTAAATGTGCACTGTTTGTGCATAGTACTATTTCTTTCCATAGTTAGGCAGAGCACAGTGTGTATTTGTAGGTAGTATCCAAAATTTGTAACTTGCTGATAATTACAAATACGTTCTGACACTCTTAATTTTGTACCTATAATAGCTGGAAAGAGAGGCTTGTCCCTTACAACTGAGATTTAGTGTCAGCAGGAGGAGAGTCATTAGAGCCGCCGGCCTGTCACCTCCTTCCTAACTTCTGTTTTCCACCTGACTTGTCTCAGCAGCTGCTTTCAAAACCATCATCCGCTTTAGATTTTTCACATTCTTATTCTAAACCCTTCTAACCTGTTTTATGAGGCAGCAGGCAAGAAACACTGCTTATTATGTTTTAAGTCTTCAAAGAGTTACAAATCACTTAAGTTTTGTAATTGCCGATAGGTTGGGTCAGGAGTCATTCCAGTAGAATTTACTTAAAACAGATTTAGTGTGAACAATCTATAATTTTAAAGACTTGTAGAATTACAATCTGGCTTTTTCAAGGTGAGTTCTTATTATAAAACTACTTTGGCTTTTGGTTAAGCAGATTCATGCTGGGCTAAGTAGATAGATGAAATAATAATTCAAATTAAATATATATTCTGGATGGGAACCTGACCAAGGAGCTACATATCTTAAGGCAGTTTGTAGTATATCTATAAACTTTGATTTGAGTAAAATACTGGCTGACAAAAATGAGACAAATTAATTTTCTTGCCTATATTTACCTTAAAGGCTCAGATTTCTCTTTAAGCCAGCTCAGGCATAGTAGGATAAATGCAGCTGTTTTGTAAATATTGTTACTCAGATTGAACCATCAATTTCTTAACAAGCACTTTCACATATTACTAGAACTCTGCTAATGTAGAGAAATGGTACATTTCTAAGAACTTTTAATGCTGTCTTTAAAATGTCACTTTATATGAATTCCTCCGTTAAATTTTTGTAAGACTGTTTACTAGGATGGGGGATGTGCAGGCGAGGTTCTAATGGTGAGTGCCGTGTGCCCGCTAACTCCTTTTGGTGCTCAGTTAGCAGCAGCACCTTATGCTTGTTACTGGGCGACAGCGCTGCGTGTCAGGCATTCCTGTAAGTGCACGTATGTGTCATTTCAGTCAGTCATCACAGCTTCTCCTGCAGCAGGGTCCTGTACGAGTACTGTTTTACAGAGGAGGTTAACTCAGGTGCAAAGGATTTAGGTAACCAGCCCAGAATCAGAGTTGGTAGATAGGCCAGTTCAGATTTAAGCTTGATAGTTTGATTATATCGCTCTTTATTCCCGTATTTACCAGGACATTATTCTGCCATGCATGTAAAACCACTGTGTAGCTCTCTTAGTGACTGGTTCCGAAAGAGAGTACTCTTGTAGCGTGAAGAGAAGCCTGTAGGTTTGTGGCTTTTTAAAAATTAAGTCTTAGCAATTCTGAGTAAGATATATGTACTTAATGTTCTGATTTATGATTTAGGAATACCTGGTTCTTCAGAAAACCTCCAAAGTAGATGTGGACTCAAATGGAAAGAAATGCAAAGAGAAAATGATGAGTGTACTGTTTGAGACAAAAGTACAGATGGAACACAAAAGGTATAATTTAGTATTATTGCAGATGGAAAAGCAACTGAATCGATAATTATACTCTGACAAATCTAGGCATATTCATGAGTTTCTCTTGTATAATGCAGGTTTCTGGCATTTGAAGTCAAAGAATATTCAACATTGGATGAGTTACAAAAGGAATTTGCAACTGCAGGACTTAAGGAGCTTTTCTCTGAATTTGTACTTGGGCTGGTAAAATGAAATTAATGACAAGAATCTTTTGGTAAATCAGCACTGTGTTTTGTTGTTGTTTTTGCATTGGATTTGGGAAATGGCTAATCGAAATAGTCATAAGGGAACAATTTTAAAGTTTCCCTGTAGCAAAATCACTGCAATTTCAGAAACAAAAGCCAATTCTGTTTTATGGAATATTAAACATGAAAAGCATCCATATTTTCTAATGTTTGCTAGGAAAGACTAAGTTCAATAGATGGAACGTTATTTGGAACACAGATTAAAAAAAGATGTTGCTAAATGAGCCCTTGTTTTTGTATAGACAGTTTGTTTAAAATGATGCAATTTTCTGGCTAAATTTTTAGTAATTAAATGATTAAAAATAAGTTTGTTTTCATATTTACTCTTTTCTGTGTTTACATTTTTAGCATTTAATCATGATTTTTCTCCATTTAGCTTATTATGCCTAATGCTTGAAGTTGATTGTTAGGAAAAATGTAACACTGATTTCTTTGTGGAATTATATAAATCTCTGTTAAAACCAAACCAAAGATGTTTTATAGAACCTGATTTATAATTGTTTTGTTTGTAGTTCCATGTATTTGGTAGCTAAAGGATGAGGAAATCTATTTAAATTAAAATTCTTATTTGAAAAACGCAACTTCTAGTTTTACAAGGGGAGAAAAGTTCATCAAAAATGAACTTGGCTTCCTGGAAAGAAATTGTATTATGACACTGTTTTTCATTATGAGATCTTTTAGCTCATGATAAAATATATTATGACTTGAGAAGAAAGGAATTAACAAATAAAAGCTTATGTTAAAATGTGTAACAAGAACCATGAGGCTGTCAGGCATGGTGGTGCACGCCTACAATCCCAGCATGCAGGAGGCCGAGGCAGGAGAATCACTGTGAGTGCCACAAACTGAGTTACATGGTGAGAGCCTGTCTCAATGAAACAAGCAAAGCCCCAAAACATAAGGCCTTTCCTGACTGAGAAAGGGTATTTTTGTATATGAAGCCACTTGAGCTTCTGAAATCTGAGGTTGAGTCATGGAAGAAAGCCCAAGTGCATCCGTCTCACTGCAACCTGTGAAGCGCACTGATGTCGTCATAGAGCTGTGACTCACTGATGTCGTCATAGAGCTGTGACTGGTGGGGGAGAGTGAGGAAAGCATCCTGGCGCGCTGAGCAGTGCTTCTTGGCAGTGCTGTTCTGCGACCGCCATGGTTCGGTCTGATCATTTCATTTTCAGTCACCGTAGTTATTATGATTACTGTTTATTGTTTTATGGAGTTTTGTTAATGAGGGGAGATTCCTAACTTATTCTGTCTTTTTCCAGGTTGTTAGTGATATTTTTCCTGGAGAATGAGCAAATGTAGTTAGATTGATATAAGATAGCACATACATGGCAAGGTAAGGGTACCCTGATAAATGCATGCGTGGAAATATGCTTGTGAGTTGCGGGCTGGTTATTATTACCCTTTGATTTACTAAAATCTTAGGAAAAATTAAAATAAAGAGAAATAATAGGAGGAGAATATTGACTGTACTTCACAGGAAATCTTTTTATTTATTTATTTATTTATTTATTTATTTATTTATTTATTTATTGTGTGTGTGGCCAGCTCAGCCCATCAGGGGGCGCGGCTGGCTGGCATGTGGTGCTGGGGGATCGAACCGCGGTCCCTGTGCTTTGCCAAGCTTGTTCCAAGTAGGTGCTTTAGACCACTGAGCCATCTCGCCAGCCCTTCACAGGAAATCTTAATAACATTAAACATCATCACTATCAATCTGGTAACAGTAGTAATAGCAGATGAGATTTGAATTTTATTACAGTGGAATGCCTGGCCCTTTGTATTGCCCCAACTCTTTTCTGTCAGTGTCTGTTCCTGCTTCCATGCGTTACAGTCCTCAGACTTTTCAGGTTTCACTCTACCTTGGAAAAAGACTTTGGCCCAAGTCAAGATATTAATAATGAGTTTTTATTATATCTTATTATCTAATTATATTTTTATCTGCTAAAATTCAGTAATGAGGTTAAGAAAAAGTATTGGCCATACCATATGACTTTCTTTGAAGTTTGTATCTCAGTCTTTCACAAATCTGAGCGGAAAACCAAACCTTAACAGGGTTTACAACTTAAATAAATTTATTTTGAGCTTTAGGCAGAATGAAAATGTAAGATTATATACCAAAAAGCTCTGAGAGTCTCTTGTTATTTCTTTATCATTAGTAAAAGAGAACAAGAATCTTAATTGCTTCCACTGGAATTTTTGCCTCAAACTGCTGCTGTCCTCTGCATATGGTGATTATGAAAAGGTAACTAGGATTTTGGCTGCCATCAGAGCAGACTGGTTTCTCATTGAAGAAAATGGAGAACAAAATACAAAAGTCATCTCGGGGTCGGGGAGATAGCTCAGTGGAATAAACGCCTTGCTGGCAAGTGCAAGGGCCTGAGTTCAATCCCCAGTTCCACAAAGAAAGAAAAGAAAAAAGAAACAAAAGTCATCTTGGAAAAGGATCAAAGTCAGAAGCTCAAGTACGAGTTACTGGGCTTCATCTGGAAGGGGAGGGGACTGTCCAGAGGAGTAAACTTAGCATTTTGGGGTCTCTTTCCCTAGGACATGTGAGCCACCTGGAAGACTTAGCTCAAGCTGTTCTTTTTGTCATCTTGAACTCCTAGGGAGCAGAAATTTGGGGCATGGAGGAAGTGCAGGTGGGAGACTGGGGCTGAAACAGCAGAAGGACTACATCATAGGAGTAAAGGTAACCTGTAGCTAAACCAGTCGGCCTGACTATAGCAAAGCTTTGCAAATTTGGAGTAGGTACAGAAAAATTTTAAATCTTAACCCAAGATCACAGAGATCCATGATTCTAAAGCACTCAAATCCTTCAAATCTTTGGAGGAAGATCCTGTCATCATAGGCCTCACATTATCTGCAAATTATTTTAAAATTCAGTGTCTAACAGCCAGAAGCAACTGGATACCTGAGAAACAAGGTGTGTTCAGTATGTTCAAGGAGATAAAGCCCAAGCTCGCAACTGGAGTTGGAAACTGTGGCCTGGCATATTTGCACAAAACTGAGCAATGAAAACATAGAAATCCTAAAACTAAAAAATGCAAGAGTTCAAGAGATAGATAATTAGGTAAAGTTCTAGTCAGGAAATCAGAAACCAATCCAGATACTTCAAAATAGATTAAAATAAGCATTGGTTATGTACAAGGAAGGCTGGAAGAACACAGCGGGGCTCAAGCAGAGGAGAAAGGAGCGATGGTAGCCTTCCCCTTCCATTACTGGAGAGGTTGCAGCTGATTCTTCGTCTGGTGCTGTGCTGTGTGGACCAAAGCTAAACTTTCAGATAGGTTCCGGCTCTGGTCTGTGGAAGTTTGGAAGGACTTCACTCCAGTTGTCACTGTGGTAGCTGCTGAGCGCTACCCCATTGCTGGAATCCGGGCTTGCTTTTAATTGCCCAAAGTGTCTGTGTTATGGTTTGTGTCTAGGTGTCCCCCCAAAGCCTCATGCAGTCTTGGGGTGGCTTCTAGAGTTTGTGATTGATAACTGTGGGTGTGGCTGCTGCACCTGCCCTGGGGCAGGTAATTTGCATGTAAGGTGGGAAGAGAAGCTAGCTGCTTGAGCTGCTGCTACCCCTCCCTTGTGCTCTTGCTCTTTGCTGCCGCCATGAAAGGCTGCCCTCTGCCATGTGCTGCTCTGCCTTGGAGCCAGCTGAGTATGGGCTGAAACCTCCACTAACTGTGAGCTAAATAAACCTTTCCTTCCTTCATTTTGAGTGTTGGGTATTTGTCTCAGCAATGAGAGAAGAGTAACTAAGACAGTCTGCTTGACAAATTTCTTTCCTGGGAATGACTTTTGCCTGGGAAATGTAGTTTTCAGAAACCCAACTTCCAGAAAACAGCAGGCCATGGGAGGGTGTGTGTGTGTGTGTGTGTGTGTGTGTGTGTGTGTCTGTGTGAACAGGCAGAGGGTGAGTGGCCAGAAGTACCCTTCCTTTGGGCTGTTAAGCACCTACTCCTACCCTTCTGCACATCTTTAAGTGTAAAGTAACAGCATTATGCAAATTTAACTATGTTTCCTACAAAGTTTTACATTCTCCCCTAAAAGGGGAAAAACAGAGTTTTACCAGTTACCATTACCCTTATTAATGTTAATTATTTTAGGTTCTTCCCAATGCCTCCTAGATGTTGTATAACCTGAAGATTAAACTATAAAATTCACTACTACTAGCTCCACTTGAATAATATAATAAGAGGATGAAAAATTAGTTACTCTGTACAGAGGTATACAGAACAAGCAATAAAGTGGTTTTACATAATTATTTGATAATTGTTTTTATAACTAGGTCTTGAAGCTGTAGTTCATATTTATAATTTCTTCCTTTATTTGATTTTTCTTTGTTTCTGGCCACCACATCAGCTCTCAGGGTTTTTTACATTCTAAGATATTCTGCATTGTGAAATAGTTGGAGTACTTAGCAATTGTGTTGCTTACCTTTTACTATTAAGTGAGTTTTAAGAGGCAACGCAGAGGTTCCTGATGTAGTCCTTGTTGACCCAGTTATGGAGCAGCAACCCACTATCCCTGTAACTGTCTAAAGTAGACCCCGGAATCTTGCAGGTGTTACATTCCTAGAGCACCTGTGAATTGTGAGAAACTATGAATTTCAGATATAGTCAGAAAAGTGTCTAAAAATGCTTATTTTTATAGTTTCAATACTAAATTTCCTATGTCTCTGCAGTTATATAATTAATAAAATACTGTACACAGTATTCTAGTCATTTAATAAAAATACAACCTTCTAGAGGTTAAACTTCTGGTGTTTAGGTCCTTTACTAGAAGCCTTAGAAAGTGCAGTGCATTTGACAATATTTTAGGGATGTTAGAGCTATAAGAACACTCAAAATAGCCAGCTGCAATACAGCCATCTGCTACAGTGCAAATGGCGATGTCTCCACCATGGGTACAGGGCAGCAGGCAGTCAGCAGCGAGATCTGAATAACACTCTTGGATTGGCCACTTGCAAAGCTCCCATCAAAAAGAAAAACAATTGTGGAGCATATTTACAGTTTCCACAAAATTGCAGGGGTTTTGGCAAAGAATTTCTACATTGTGAAGAAGAATCTGTCAGTGGCTGAGGCCATAAACTCTGAACCATGACTTCCCAGGTGCTATACTGTAGACCAATCACCCCACTCAGTACAGGAATCTGTCTGTGGTTAGCGTCAGAGGAATCCAAGGTATGCAGGCATCCAGCTCATCATTTATACATTTGAACCATTTCTGTGCCTTAGTAGAAGCATTTTGTCCTTGTGAATCAAAAGCTCTAAGTCAGCATAGCCCAAGATTTTTGGGATGAGATTAAAACTTGTGTGATAGAGCCATTGTATAATACTGCGAGGAGTGAGTCGTATTTTATCCCTTACTTCTAGACCCATGTGTTCTGACAGTGGGAGACATATCATATGCTGACCACTGGCTCAAAGCGTCTGCTACATCTCATATGATGGCACCTCAGTCTCTTCTCCCACTTACTAAGTTTTGGCAGGCCATTCTATTATTTTTTCAAACCAGACACTTGCGGATGATTTGGGACACTTCTTGGGAAGACCTATGCATTTTCTATTTGTGGTCCCATTGCTACATTTCTTAGTTGAAATGAGTTTCTTACTTAGAAGTGTTCTATTGTGAAGGGACACCATGTTGACAAGATCATGGCTGATAGTGTCATGGCAAGAACTTCAGGTTCATGTCCTCAGACGAAGAGTCTTCTTAATAGGGCCAACGTGCTGGTGCTTCCGTTACAGAAATGAGCCATACAACTAACTAGCCACAAGGTAGCTGGTGTGCCCAGCAAATGCCACATTGGTGGCTCAGTCTTTGTCTTTGGCAGATGAGGCACTCAACAGTGGCAGCTGAAAGTTCAGATTAGTGACTGCATCTTCACGTTGTGGGGTCTGTGTCACCTCCATCAGGCTGCCATATTTACTTTGTGCTGAGGAGCACGGGGCTGGGAGGGAAGGAGGCTGACGCCCACGGGGTGTGTCATCTGGTCCATCTCACTAATGAGGGTTTTCTTGGCAGCAGTTGTGCTTCGATAAATGTCACAGGAGACTAAAAGGTCCTTGCATTTTGTGTTCATTTAGAGAGAATTCATATGTCTGTGCCTTCAGTCTCCTAGCTGTCTTCTGATTATGTTCTTTTAGCATCTCTGACCATGTAGCTGGCAGCCACTGCTTGTAAAGTAAATTCCCTTGAGCTGCACATCTGGATATAGCTGTACCTAGGTAAAGCAGATAAACCGAAGCGCTGCTTAAAGAGGTTCTGCCCACTGAGCTTTCTCTTCACTCTGTTGTTCAGAGACTGTCCAGGTCTGAGTGGTCATTACTGGAACATATTCTGGAGACTCGCCCTTCAAGAATGCCTCAAGTGACCAAGTTCTGGGCACTCCCTGTGAAATCACTGTAGTGAGGGACATGGCTCAGCGGCACAGCGCCTGCCTGGGAAGTGCAAGGTCCTGAGTTCCATTGCTGGTAAAGAAAGAAAGAAAGAAAGAAAGAAAGAAAGAAAGAAAGAAAGAAAGAAAGAAAGAAAGAAAGAAAGAAAGAAAGGAGAAAGAACGAGAAAAAGAAGAAATCCAAAGTTGAAGTCACTGTTGTGGGCTGAGGAAAGGGAAACTGTGTGGGAGGAGTGGGTATGGCCAGCTCTGTGGTCCTACGGATGAAGTAATCCAATTCATGATACGTAGCTGAGGTCCCATACATCCACTCATAAGTTTTGAAGTCTTTTTTGCTTATTTTTTGTGTGTGCTAAGGGTTGAGCCTGGGTCCTTGTGAATGTCAGCTAAGTTCTCTACCACTGAGCTATGTTGTCAGCCAAGTTAGAAGAGCTTTTATTAAGAAGTCATATTATTATTTACAAAAGAAAGCGTGGCTTTTATTTAAAATCTGTCAGCTTTCCTGGGCTTGGGAAAAGCTGCAGGACAGCATCATCACAGGTCAGAGCTGCACGGACCACCTCTGGACCTTCCAAGTCAGGCCTGAGTAGCACACCTTAGTCCAGATCTGAAGCCTCTTCAGGCAACTCTAAGGCTTAAGCAGAAAAGGAGCAGAGCATCATATGCAGAGGTAGGCTATACTGCTTTCAAACTACAAAGATGCCCAGGAAGTATACTTGAATAATAGAAGCACAAGGGGAAGCAACTTACCTTTCACGCTGAGCTATACACCTCCGAACATTCATCCCTAAAAACCTTTTCGACCTGGTAACCATTTGGATTTGGTGGGGAGTGTTACAAGAGGTGATTGAAAAACTATGGTGAATGTTTTAAAATTATTACAGTACAAGACATATTGCCATTAGTCACCCTCAAAATACTCCTTGCTTTGAGTGCACTTACTCCATTTTTCTTGTCACTTTCTGAAGCAGTTCTAGAAGTCCCTTTCATGAGTCCTTATAAAATGTGATTTTAAAAATGCAGGAAGGAAACACTGCTGTTGAGTGCCACCCCTCGGAAAGCAGGCTTGTAAAATGTTAGTGTTACCTTATTCATTGAGTCTGGCACTATGTAATTTCTGGCTCTTCCCTAAAGTAAAAATGACCATGAAAGTGAATGTTTTCAGTCAGTTCTGTACACCAAGGCAGCCACAACAGTGCAACTACACTCAGGAAAGTGACCTTCTGAAACTGCTTCAGGAAGTACTAAGAACTATGGTGTGTGTGTGTCTGCAGTAAGGCCATATTGTGAGGGGGATTAGTGGCCATGTTTCTTTACTAAAATCCATTTTGCTTTTATTTACATGTTGCTGTTCAATCATACTTTGTATATAAGGCTGGCCAGATAGCTCAGCAGACTAAAGCACCTGCTTAGGCACCAGGTTCTGCCCCAAGGGCACGCTGAGATGGTGAATGAGACTGGGTGTGGTGGCGCACACCTGTAATCCCAGTGATTAGGGGGCTGAAAGCAGGAGAATTACTATGAGTCAGATCTGTGTAGTGAGACCCTGTAGACCCGGTACTAAATACTTTTTTTTTTTTTTTGGTGGCTCCAGATTGCCTCCAGCGCTGGTCTGGGTTGCCTTGAGTATGGGGGAATCGAACCAGCAATCTCAGAGACTGACTGCTTTGTTTAAGCAGGCACTTAAACAACTGAGCTAGTGGGCGGGCCCCCTAAATATATTAAAAAAAAAAAAATCATACCTTGTATCTTCTTCCTAGGCATTTATAGTGCTGCTTGCTTTCGTTTCACCAGGTTCAATTAGTATGTTTTGTGGAATGTTTAAAAATGAATAAAGTCCTTGGATACTGAATTAAGATAAAGAATGAAAAAGTTGACATAGTCCTAAAGAAAGATAAAATCCTGTCAAAGTGTTTGACTGTTCATGCTTTTAGTGGTCTTTACACATTTAATATAGAGTAAAAAGTGCCTGTTAGGTCGAGAGCTAGATACCAGGTACTCTGAGCTATGCTGATTTACTCTAGTATAAGACTGTATTAGAAAAAGCAACTATAATTGGAGTAGCTATCAATTTAAATTTGATAATCTGTTGTAATTCTCCAAGATCCATCTGTTTCTTCATAAGCCCATTGGATGAGTTCAACGGGGACATCACAGGACTCGTGCTTGGCAAGTGCAGTCTTTTCAGTACATGATCCTGGGATAACTGGGCATCCACCTGGGAACCCCTCAATTTGTCCCTATTTCACATCCTGCCCTAGATGAAGCGCAGGTGTTTAAGAGACCTAAGTGACAGAGGCAAAATGTGCTAGTAGAAAAGATAGAACAATATTGTAGTGACCTTTGTGCTCTAGTCTTGAGACAAAAGCAATATTTGTAGAAGAGGCTGATAATTTACACTATGACCAAATTAAGAACAAAAGGTTTTTGAAAGATATTAAAGATAATAAAACAGGATGATAGAGCACATTTAATTGATACTGGTCTGGGCTGGGGAGGTAGCTCAGCAACAGAAGCACCTGCTTGGCAAGTGCAAGGTCTTTTTTTTTTTTTTTTTCAAACTTGAAATATTTTAATATCTCCAGAAGTAGCATATAGGAAATAACAAAGAGCATAATTCAAAAGGCAAGAGAAGTTGCAGTCTGCTCCTGGATGAACAATAAAGAGCTCTCAATATGAGAGTTATACAGGACTATATAAAAATATATTAGATGAACCCTTACTTATTCTAAATTCCAGATTTCTATGAAACAGTACCAATCTTATGTTGGGTTATACACGTATTTTTTTCCCCCATATATGTGTGTGTATGTGTGTATAAAAGACAGGGAAGAAGTAATATAAAGTCAACAGAAAATGGAAATATACCTCTTAAAGTTTCTAATACTAGGAGAAGATATCATACAATGTCTTTTAAATAAATTGTAAGTCAAAGATACAGTATAAATCTTAGGACAAAAATTAAGATTAAGCAATTTATTTCAGAAAAATAAATGTTTCAAAACAATTGAATTAAGAAGAAGTTTTCATGATAGCAAAGAAGTAATAAGAGTAAAACATAAGATAAATACTGGAATGGCAAGTAAACGACCAGCACTTCTAACAGTTTGAGGATAGGATATCGCAAAAAGTTCTAGTGTGTTGTGGACATGCATAATGACCGTGACAGTTACTGGTGGCCAGGCGTCACTTGTGGAAAGTGCAAGGTCTTGAGTTTAATCCTCAGTACAAAAAAAAAAAAAAAGAAAAAAAAAAGGTGTACTTAATTGATACTGGTCTAATTTTATGAATATTAATAAGAAAGAGATCATAGAAAAATAGAGACAAGAATCTCGAATGGTCATTTTATAGATGAGAATATTAACATGTTTATAACAACATGGAAAGGTGTTTAACCTCATTAATAATCAAGAGACATGCAAATTAAAGTCACAATACAATGCTGCTAGCCACTTAGCAGAATAACTAAACTTCATTTAAAAGATGCATAATAGAAGATTTGGCAAAGACATGGAAGAGTGGTGATACTAATATGGTGTTGTGGAAATGAATATACTTTCACCCAACTACTTTGAGAAGTTTGGCATTATCTAGAAAAATTGAAGATTCCATTCCCTAGGACGCAGCAATTCTGGTTCTTACAAAATGTGTGCATATTATGGGAAGTTACATGCTCATAGCAACATTATCATTAAAAATTCAGATTTAGTAACCCAACATCTGACTACATAGAATTTAGAAAAATGTAGTATATCCATACAATAGAATACTACATAGCAAATTAATGAATGAAATGCAGCTACACAGCAAAGCATGGATTAATCTGAAAAAAATAAAACTTGAATAAAACAGAGTAAACATAAAAGAATATATACTGTGCAGTTCTGCAATTTCAAAAGCAGGCAAGACACTCCTGTGTTAGGATCCATACTTATGTGCTAAAACTAAAAGGCTAGCGAAGAAGTGGTTACGATGGAAGTCAGGATTGCAATTACCTGTAATGGAGAGGGGTAAGGGAGTGATTGGAAAAGTGTAGGCGAGAGCTCTTTGGGGGAAATGGCTGTATCGTATTCCTGTCCAGGATGCTGGTTTCTCAGATATTTTGTTTAATTTAATTCATTAGGTTACATTTATTTTAATGTCTATTTTACCTCCCCCACATAGGCTAAGATAAAACATTCCAGTTACTCTAATATTTTTGGTACATAAGAAAATATTAACACAATTGTTAAATATTTATAATTAATAATTTTTTTCAATTTGCTGATTGGGCCACAGCCAAATTTGTAAGGCAGGTGGAGAAGGATAGACTATTTTAAGCAATAAAATAATCTTTTTATTCCTTCTCTGCAGGGTTGGAATGCAGGGACTTGTGCTTCCCAGGCTAGTGCTCTGCCACTGAGCTACCTCCTCAGGCCTGCAGGATATCATTTTTCTCTTGTGCTGAGCTTGGATCCAGGGCATTTGCTGCACTGAACTATATTTGCAGTGCCTTTTTAATATTTTAAATTTTGAGACAAGTTCTCACTGAATTACTAAATTGCCAAGCTGACCTTGCACTTACAGTCTTCTTGCCTCAGCCCCGCAGAGTTCTGGGATTACAGGGAAGTCTTTTCTAGAAAGATGGCATTTGAGGTAGTACCTGGATACAGATGGATCAACCCCAGGAAATAGTGGGGCTGGATGAACTTGGACTGAGTAGTTAAAACGATTTGCTTAAAAACCCAGTGACTGGATTGAGTAGTGTCAGTTACCACCTTTTAAAAAAATGCTAGTGATGATTTTACTGACTGTAGACTAAATTTTTGTACTGTTTGTGTGCATCACTGGGACTGTATGCCTGTTCTGAGCTCAGCTGCTGTGGGGCCTCCAGCTGCCCTTGGCGGGGGCCTCCCAGTACCTGTAACTGACTCTCTGGTCATGTCCTTTTGAACATAGAATGTATATATTGTGGTGGTTAATCCTGATCTTCAACGTGACTAGGTTGACAGAAGTCTAGAAATTTTAAAGTGCACTTCTCTTTCTGTTCGTTTGTTTTGTTAATGTATTTAGTAGAGGGTCTACGGAACCTCACTTCACAGATCAGACTCGCGGTGATCCTCCAGTTTTCAGCCTCCCAAACGCTGGGATTACAGGCGCGCGTGCCACCACACCTAGTCTCAGTAGCCTGCTCAATGCGCCCAGGGGGCGGGGCCGGCACAGCACGCCACACGGGGATTGATCGCCCATCCCTGTCCGCGGAGCAATCTGGCCAGCCCTTCAAGTGCACGTCTGCGTGTGTCTGTGACAGTGTTTTCAGAGATGCTGGCGCGGGGAAGAGCCACTGCGAAAGTGGGTGGCGCCGTCCAGCTGGAGAGAACAAAAGCTTGGAGCGAGGCATGGTGGTGCTTGCTCAGAATGCCAGGACTTGAGAGGCACCCTGCGCGGCACAGTGAGACTCTGTCTCAAATAAATAAATAAATAAATAAATAAATAAATAAATAAATAAATACATAAATAAATTAATAAATGAAGCTCAGAAGGACCTGCACATACTACTCTTCTTGAGTGGGTGATTTTTTTTTTTTTTTTTTGGCTGTTCCTGCTATTACTCCAGGGCATCAAATTTTAGGTTCTTTAGCTTGTATATGCATCAGAGAAAGTTGAACACTGTCTCTCCTTTTTCGGCCTCCGGTGTCTTGGACTGAGAAGCAGTTGACTCCCCGCTCTCTAGCTTGCAGACGGCCGTGTGGCCTCTGATGCTGTAAGTCAAACTCACAAGTTTGCTCTGTTCTTCTGGAGAACCATGACGAGTACAACATATATAATCTATTACTTTGAACGTGAACAAGTACGATGTCCGGTTTCCTTGCTAGCTAGTGCATGGCTTGTGGGCCAGGATCATCTGCAAGCTCCGATGTTAGGCATACAGACTCTCAGGCACGACCCCAGGCCCGCTGAATTAGTATCACAGTTTAACAAGATTTTAGGTGATCTGTGTGCTCATTACAATTTGAGAACTGCCCTATAATTATATCTTCCAAAAATACGTGAGATTAAAACGGAAAACTTGTTCAAGAGATATTCATTTTGTAGATAACATTACAGTCCCATAAAACTGGGAATATTATTGATAGGTTCTGGCCCTAGTATAAATTAGTATGGTGGTCATGGAATACGGCTGAAGCCCTCAAAACAACAGCTTGTCTTCCCAGAGGCCACCTTCCCCCTTCTTCTCCAACCCAGCCCAGGCTGCAATTTCCTTTCACCTTTCCGGTTGCCACAGGAAAGAGCCCAGGCAGCTCCTCAGGTACTTCTAAACAGCCCCCTCAAACTCCTCCCCTAGAAAAAAAACCCACAAAAGACTCAACTTGCTTTGTCTCATGCCAGACGGTCTACCTGACCTATCTGCCCTCAATCCTCTCCGTGTCTTTGGAATTTATAAAGGCTTTTTTTTTTTGTTTTGTTTTGTTTTTCCTTTCTCTTTACTGTGCCTCCAAAAAACCTATCAATTATTAAATTCATAAATACCTTTGTCTGTCAAATAATACTTTCTAGTGTCTAGAATTTTTTTAAGTTTGTTCTTTGTCTCATAAATGAATACTCGAGTGAGTAGAGATTATTGATTTTATGACAAGAATTGTAAATTCACATTTCTTAGTATGGCAAATGATCTCTACCTTATCTTAATTATGCTAACTGCATGGGACCTTGCTTGTTATTTTTTAATTTGCTGTTTTCCACTTAACTTTACACAAAAAGGAAAGTATAACATCAAAGAATTATAACAATTCAGCTATGTAAGATGAAGATAACATTTTGGAATCATCATTGGGTATCTTGATTTGTCTGTTGATGCAAGAAAGTCTAATTTTGTTAAGTGAGAAAGTACAGGAAAATGAATTTTAAAAAATTGATTTAAAATAAGAGCAGTTCCTCCAAGATATTATGGAAACAGACAAAAATAATGTTTGCAGAAACTGCAAATGATGTGTAAAAAATATCAAGAAGTAAAGAAAGGTGGGGAATGGAATCTTCATTTTTGGTCAGTTTGGCATTTCAACTAATTTAATGCCTCCATATATTTGCTTTCCACCTTTAGTTTAGTTTAGTTTTTACTAGATTGCTTTATTACCTCTAACCTGGATCACACATTTCAAAGGTTTAAATTTCTGTACATCATCACCTGAAGTTATATTGCTTTATTCATTGTATCCCTTTTCTATTAGTTAGGTTTCTCCACAGAAATCTATTATCTATCTATCTATCTATCTATCTATCTATCTATCTATCTATCTATCTATTATCTATCTACCTATCATCTCTATCATATCTATCTATCTATCTATCTATCTATCTATCTATCTATCTATCTGTCTATCTATCTATTCATCTAACTATCTATCTATAATCTATCTATCTGCCTAAAATGAGAACTCATTTCAAGTAGTTTGGACTTTTCCAACCTCCATAATTGAGGTTTGAAAATTTACAGGGTGTGTTCAAAAAGAAGTAATTACTGAGTTGAGAAGGACGGGAGAGGGAGTGCAGGAAAGAGATTTACTTATGTATGTAAGCAGGATGGTTTGGACGACTGTATTGTGGATTTCTGCTGGTCTGTGGAAAGGAGCAGTTAATGTTTAATTTGTTGCTCTTCCTTTTTCAATTTTTTCTTTTTCTCTTTTAATTTCTTGTATATTTTCTCATTTTTTTCCTACAATTTTTCATGTATATATCTGGTAAAATGAAAACTAACCTGAAGACAGCACAACGCAATACAACAAATACTGTGAAATTCACATTATTTTGTCTAGTGAAATTCTGTAGTGTATCATTTGTTATTTTTCTATTTTAATAATGTTTTGTGCTCTCTTCAAAAAACAGAAACATTTAAAAAAACTACAGGTTGTTATAGTAGGCTGGAGATCTTGGAATACACAACATTACAGTTCAGGTCTGAAGGCAAAATTTACTAGCAGAATTGTCTCTTGCTTGGGGGTAGGTCAGCCTTTTGTTTTGTTCACATTTTAATTGATTGGATGAAGCCCAACCGCATTATGGAGGATAATCTGCTTTACTAAAAATTTACTAATTTAAATATTGCATCCAAAAACACCCTTGCAGAAACATCCAGAATAATATTGGCCCAAATATCTGGCCTATCCAAGTTAATGCAGGAAATCATCCTCTATTAAGAAGATATGTGACTGGTTTCTTATAATCTCTTTCTTCCCTGGTTTTACTACTATAAGACATTAAAAACTGACATGAATTTAAAATAGCATTGATAAGAAGAATACTGTTTATAAAATAAGTTAGCAACTTGACAAATTGTAGCTTAGTTTGGCTTGAAAGCTTCCTCTTGAGTCAAAACTGGTCATCATACCAGATTTCACAACAAGCTCTATTTCTGCTAGCCTGGGAGTATAAAAAATATGGACTCAAAGATACGTATTGATTTTTTTTTAAAGCAAACTCATCTATTTTGGGGTATCTTCCTAAAGCCATAAAACTGTATTTACTCAGTTCATTGTTGGCAAGACACCCTGAAATCGTTACTAGGAGGGAATTGAGAAACTGCTCTTCTGTGTGAGTCTTACCCTGCACATTTCTGGTATACTTGGTAATGGTGTGGCACTCCTCCGTCATTATGGGCTGATTAGCCTCTGCTACTATTTAGACCTTTCTCATGCGATGAAGAAAGTTGTGCTGTGTCCTGAACTGAGAAATACAAAATGCTTTGAACACTCAATGACCCAGTCAGCTACATATTTTCCTTGCAGGTTTGAATCCAACATAGGAGCATGAACATTCCCAGGTACTGTTTTGACTGTTTGGATCATCATTGAAAATATAGAAAGAGAATCACATTGTTGAATGTGCGGAAGCTAGCTCTGCTCCTGGCTAGATGCCTTAATCCCTCATGTAAACTCTATGACCTTCCTTTTTTGTTTGGGACACTCCTAGGTAGATCATCTCTTCCTTGTCATGTGTGCAGCCTCCTTCTGCATGTAAATTCCCCTGAGAGATGCTTTGGATCAATCACACTGGTGTTTGGTGCTTCTGTCTTCGGGGTTCCAACTGGCTCCATCTCCAGAAAGGGTGATCCCTTATAAAAACCCTTTGGCCATCCCTTTTGAGGTGAAGCTTAACCAGAGGAAACACTAATCTAAGTGTAGAAGCATTTCAGCTCTCCAGAAAGTTCCCTTGTGCCCCTTTGTGGCCAGTCTCCTACTCAGGTAATCACTGTCCTGATTTCTCTACTGTAGATTAGTTTTGTCTGTGCCAGAACACATGTGTTATAAAATGATATGTACCTTGGTGTCCATCTTTTTTCACTAGCTGGGACTCAACCATAAAGTTTGTCAGTGGTTTGTTCTTTTTATTGCTGACAGTAGTAGTTCTTTGTATGAATTTATTTATTCTCTCACTGATAGATATTATGAATAAAGTTACTAAAATGTTTATGTACTTTTTTATAGATACATTTTTCTCTCTTGCTCAGCATGTAAGAATGCAATTTTATGATGAGCGTATGTTTAACTTCGTAGGAAATGATCAGACTGTTTCTGAGGTGGTCACACCATTCTCTACTTCCTTGCTTATGGATTCCTGTTCTAGGTGCTTCATTCTTTCAGCAGCAGCTGGTATCTCTGCTCTTTCAATTTCAATCCTCTAGTGGGTGGGATGTCACACCAAGGTGTATTTTTAATGATCTGTAGATTTTTCTTAAGTAGTCTGAAACAAACAGACTACTGGGAATAAAATATTTCAGCAGCTAAAGCCAATGGGATTCATCAATAAAGAACATATTAGTTAGCTCATTTTTTTGTTATCACAGAATACCACAGGGTAGATAATTTATAAGGAACAGAGAGCAATTTAACTTGTGGTTCCAGATACTGGAAGTCCAGCAGCAGGGCACCGGCATCTGGGGAGGCCCTTCTTGTTGGTGGGGAGTCTCTGCAAAGTCCCAAGGTGGCACAGAGTATTGTCACATGGCAAGAAGTCTCATGAGAGACAGCCCACCAGGCTTTTGTAACAGACTGGGTCTTGTGCTAACTAATCCACTCCTTCAATAGCCCATTGATCCTTTAATCCATGAATAGACTAATTCTTTGAGAACAGAGCCCTTATAACACAGTCGTTCCCCAAAAGTCTCACCACTGAACTCTGCTTCACCAGATCAAATTCCGTCATATGAAATCAGGGGGAGATATTCTAATCACAGTAGTATTCATCACTCTTTGGTTTCTGTAGAATCCTGCTCTAGTTTTGTGCTAGTGTGAAGTGTGTCAGTGCATTTTTATACTGCCAGCACCCATCTTGATGGTCAGTGTCATGATTCCTGTTTCAGTGGTCCTCTGAAGGCCCAGGTGGATCACCTGTGTGGGCAGTGCCATCTCAGGACACAGAGAAGCCCATCACTTCTGTTGTAGTGATAGACGAGGGAGACCCTGGCCAGAAACCAGCAGGGAAGATGGCTAAGGAGGCGCTCCTGCTTGGGTGGTTGAGTGCTTTCTTGGTGGAGCCTGGACAGTGGCAAGCATGGATTGTGCTCCTGTGTCCTGGTCTGGGCTTCAGTTTTCTCTCTGGTCTCTGAGCACCATCTCTACTTTTGCCACACAGTCCTTTCATGTTGGTTGCCTGGTCTCCAGATGCTGCTATCTCTCCCTCTCAAAAATATCTCCTTCGGAGCTCTTTCACTCCCATCCTGGAGAAAAGTATGTCCTCTGGAGAGAAAAAAGCCAGTCATGGTAGAGATCATTAAGTGTTGACCTAATTCTCAACTTCACCCTCTCTTGTAATTGAGCCAGTTTTTACCTAAGTACAATGCTATCTAGAAAGAAAACTGTCCTTTTCAGCTTTCCTCAAAATTAATTATGGCCAAAAGACTAAAGTCTGGATCAGTAGAATTTTCAAATTTGACTTTCAAAATGTCTAGCTCTCAACTGGCTTTGTTACCTTTGTCATTTCTCTTCCTCCTGACTGGACTATGGACATAATCACAGAGACTCCAAAGTTGGCACTGAATTATGATGTGAACTTGAGGGTAAAAGTGGAGTGGAAAATAGGGATTCCCTTCTGAATATTGGTGAAAGAATATACCTTTGGCTGGGCCTGGCAGCCACTGTCCAGAAGCCCAGAACTCTGAAAGGCTGAGGCAGGAGAATGGCAAATTTGAGCCCAGCCTGGGAAACTTAGTGACTTAGGAAGACCCCGTGTCAAAATAAAAAAATAAAAGGGGTTGCGGGCATAGCTCAGTGTTCAGGCCCGGGTTTAGTTCCCATTGCTATCACAAAAATGATCTATCTTTGTAATTTAAAGACATATCTTGGATTTTTCAATCAGATATTGTCAAATCCAGTCATGGATTTTATGAAATTTTGTACTTTATTTCAAATAATACTTACTAAAATGTGACAGAATTATTCCTAGTAGAAGGTCTTACGCTATGGCAAGTTTATAGTTCAAACGATTTGCCTTGTATTCTTAGAAAATAAATCTTTAAGACAAAGGATACTGGTCACTGTATCCACCTTTGCAGCAGATCTGTGCTGCAGGGATGGTGGCAAGCCCTCAGGAAAGGGTACAGGACGAGTGGAAAAGACAGGTGCATTGGTAGCTTCACATGCCATCCATAGATAAGTATTTCTCAAATAGATGAATATTTCTTTGATTACTTGTAGGAAAAAATCACAGCAATGGTTGTCAGTTTAAGAAGTTTAGAATCTTAACTATATCAACCCAACAGTTCTGTACCCTAGGCTAGAGAGAGCCCACCCTAGGGCAGCTGCTCACCTGGATGGTATAAAAGGGAAATGAAGAAAGACAGAGGAGCTCATCTTCACCTTCTTCGGCTTCTACTTTGGATCCTTCAGCCTCCCAGTATAGACTCTTCAATTTTCCACCCAAGACCAATCAGCCTCCTGATACGGCCTTGTACGGACACTGCAAGGAGCTCCAGACCTTGGACTGAGCCCCTCAGCCTTCTGTGTGCAGACACCCTCTACACGCTTCCTCACCCAACTCTGGCTGACTGTCATAAGCCAGTCTTGTAACTTCTTATACATTTGTATGACTAGTGTTAAACCTGTTTCCCTAGTAGAACCCTGACTGACACAATACATTAGAACACTCTTAATTTATATTCCCGGGCCTGGGAGATAGCTCAGTAGAATAAACACCTGCATGGCAAGTGCAAGGTCCTGAGTTCATCCCCAGTACCACACACACACACACACACAAAAAAAAAATTATTCCCATGTTTCTAATGACATACATGTCAATTTGGAATGCTTTTGTTTCCATTATTGCAGTTGCTTTGTTTCCTGTGACTATTACTAATCTGGAAATTTGCATGGTGCTGACAGGCAGGGGCTTTTGAGTGATACTGTATATCTGGTCTACGTCCTCCCAAACGTGTTCGCTCTGCATTTGCTCTATGTTCTCTCCAACACAGAAAATTAAAAAAAAAAAAACATAGAAAAAAGCCAGAGGAAAAATATCTCTTATGAGTTAAATTTCCATTCAGTTTTTTGTTTCTGTTCAGCTCAATGCTGGATTTACATTATTAGCCCACGCAAAAGAGAATGTCCAAGAAATCCAAGTGGAAAGATGAGAAAGGTGCAATGCATCTGGCTCCTTCATGGTTAGAGCTTTGCTCTAGAGAAGACTTGAGTAAGAAGTTACTTGTATTTATAGATCATCCACGTGTCAACCCCTCCAGGTACAAGGGAACATCACGGTTAGCACTCCACGACCCAACATTCAGCTCCTGGGCTAACAAAGCTTTTGTGGAAATATCTTGGAGATAAACATTTTAAAAAATAATTGGTGGTTACATGATAGGTAGAATAGATCCGCCACATTGTAAGTTTGAAGCCCAGGGGTGGCAGAAAAGCCCTGAGCCCACCTTTTTGTGAAGCAGGGGGTTCTCCCAGGGCCGGCCAGGTCGAGCCTCGCTGCCACTTCTGCTGAAGGGCCCTGTGTTCATGCGCCAGCTGGCGCTTGCTGTTTACCTGCTGCGGCTTCTGTCCCTCCTTCACGTCCTCCTCCTTCACCTCTTCCTACTCCTTTTCTTCTCCCCTAAGCCCCTTGCCATTTCTGAAACTTCTTTTAATTTCTGTCAATGAAGGTTTGCTGTTTATTGATTTCTTTCCCTTTGCCTTTTTCTTCTGTGCTATCTTTTCTCTGTCTTCCTTTCCACTTCTTGCAAATTTTACAATTTTTGTTGTAAAATAAAAAGGTAGAGCTTACTTTTTATTACCATTATTACCAATGAACCGGCATCTTCGTTCAATCAGTAGAACAATCCATCACATTATGTCCTCTCAAACTGCACCTCCTTTTCCTTTTTATTGGTTCTATTGCCATTCAAAATTATAATATTTGAAGGTTGGTTTTAGGTTCATGTTTTGACCCTGAAATTTGATAATGTCTGACCAGATAACCAAAAATACGGGGGGGAGGGGAGAGAGAGAGAGAGAGAGAGAGAGAGAGAGAGAGAGAG
>NW_004524650.1:5270025-5280510 GCF_000260255.1 Octodon degus | reverse complement strand
AGAAGAAGAAGAAGAAGAAGAAGAAGAAGAAGAAGAAGAAGAAGAAGAAAGAAGAAGAAGAAAAAAAAAAGAAGAGGAGAGAGAAAGACAAACAGAGACACAGAGACACAGACACAGAGACAGAGACAGAGATGATGATTTTCCTCAAAATATTCCCCCTCACTTTACATACACTTAGCACATTGTCCTTACCACCATCAGTTCTGGAAGTCTTTCATGAGTGCCTTTAGTCACACTGTTGTGGCTGTCTTGATGTCCTCAATCAGTTCCAAATGTGTACCTTATATGATCACTTTGACTTGGGGAAGAGCCAAAAGTCGCATGTTGCCAGATCCTATTATTTTTGATCACTGTATTTTTTATCACACCTCATAATGACACTCATGAAAAAGAACTTTAGGAACTGTTCAGAAAGTGGCAACAGCTGGAGCTATAGCTCAGTGCATAAGTGCCTGCTTGGCAAGCACAAGGTCCTGAGCACAATCCCAGGTACAAAAAAAAAAAAAAAATGACAAGAATGATGAGATGTGTGTTCGAAGTGGGACAGCGGTAAGTATTGGAGGGGGATTGATGGCAATGTGTCTTTTATTATAAGTAAGTCCCCAATTTATGAATAAGCTTTGGAGAAGGTTTGTAAGTTAGATTTGTCCATAAATCTGGCAAAGTTATACAAATGAAGGACCATTTTGCATTTGTATATACAAAATATTTAGGATAGATACACAGCTACTTTCTCTTAACTAAGCGAGAAGAAAGATTTGTACTAACAGTGTTTTGACAGGATATCATGTCTGCATCTTGTACAATGAATAACCACTACGAAGACAACAATATGCAATGTATTAGTTATTGAAACTGTCCTACTAACTGGTTTTGAAACTGTCTCATTGCTGTTTGTTTCTCAATAAAATTAAATAAAACACACACACACACACACACACACACACACACACACACACACACAAACGAACAAACACCCAAAGGGAGTCTTATGTAACTTGGATACAAATACACAAAGCAAAGCATAAAATAGCAAACCTTCACATCACCACTGCTTTCCCCCTCGCTCCCGGACATCCTGGGCTCTGAGCTCTGGACCGCTGTGCACTATCGCAGGGCAAGGGAAGCACACCGCACACAGTGGTGCCAGTGTCTAGCGGGCACATGAGCTACTTCTGAGATTTGCTTGCATCTACACAAGCACAGGCTGTTGTATGTGTGAACATTTGCAACTCGAGTGGCTGTAAGACATTGGCTTACTGTAATTTCTTTTTCAAAAATTAAGCATTCACTATGTACTTTGATGATGCCTCAGTGTACTGTTGCATTTGTCTTATTTTATTATTAGTAATCTCTAACTTTCCTAGCTTAAGATTAATTTTCATAATATATATTGATCTATATGTGAAAAATGTACAGTGTATATATAAGGTTTGGAATTATCAGTGGGTTTAGTAATCTATCTATCTGTGGGGGCCCGGGAACATGTCCTTGGTGGATAAGGTGGGACTCATACATATAGAAGGTGTACACCTTAGGAGTACAGAGGACTCAAACAAAAGTATATCTAGTGTAGCTACCTTTTCTTTTAAACTTTGGATACTGAAGTAAGTTAGTTACACATGTCCATTCATATATGTAGCAGCAAACCAGGGCTGGGGTATGTTTATAGGCCCACCCATGAAGCGCAGTTATGTTCGCGCTTTAATCCTATGCATAGGAGAGAGAAGAGAGAGCTCCAGGAGCCGGAGCGCAACTACGGTGCAGTAGTTAGAGCCTCTTAGGGAAAATATCTGTTCCATTAAGCTCTGGAACATTAAAAAGGAGAGATAATTTTCTTCACTTTTAAACTATAAAAAACAAAAATAAAAACTCCCTAAGTTTACAGTCATAGCAAGTCTATTGACATTTCTCACAAATTAAAGCTGTTTTCTTATTGCATTTTTTTAAATGTAAGATTAAAACATGTAGTGCCTGATGCCTGAAACTTATGGTATGACTTGTTTCATACATATTGAGTGCTTTTTGCATACTGAATGTTTTAAATGGTCAAATTATGTTTTTTGTTTGGAAGTAAACATTCTGTGTATCACAATGTATTTATTTTAAAATATTTAACTATTAGGAAAATGAGTGTACAACAACAACAAAAAATCTCCTTTGTTCAAATGACCAAATCTAGAAAAATCAAATGTAAGACTTAGGAATTTAGGATATTTTTAATCCAACTCTCCACTCCTTGCAGTAATTTTTAAAATGATAACTGTGACAGATTTCCAGCGTCTGCCTGAAAACCTGAGGTCAGCCTCACCCTGATGAAGCAGCTGTCACCGTCACCACACAGCACATTAGCTAGTAAGTTCTTTCTTGCATCGAATCAAAATGACTTTCCTTAACTTGCAGCTTTTTTTCCCTAGCTCTGGTCTCCGGAGAACATAGAATTAGTATAGGCTTCTTTCCATGACAGCCCTTCAAATATTTGAAAGCAGATATTATTCCTTCTCTTATTCTTCACCTCCAAAGTTGCTTGAATAATTTGTCAAAAATTATAGCTTCTCCCGCTCACGTGGAAATCTGCCTTTCATTACATTCTAATTGGTCAACATCCCCTTTAAGATGTGGCATCCGGAACTGAATTCTGTGTTACAGCAGTGGCTTAGCTAGCCAGAAATACAATGGAACTGTCTCAGGCAGTGATCTCTGGGTAGTGATTCCTCAGGAAGATTCAGCCTTCCAACAAACCGAGTTCCTTAATAGTGGGTCTGGGGATGCAGCTCAGCAGTGAAATGTTTGCCTCACACGCAGGAGGCTTTGGGTGTGATGCCCCACACCACGCATGTGAGAAAGGTTCCTTAAAGAAGGGGGAGTAGATGAAAATATTTGGGAAACTGTACATGAAGCTATTTGCTGTAACTCATAAGACTCTAAAGCAAATAAAGAAAGTGATTTTAACTCTTCTAATTTTTTTTCTTTCCCTGCCTCAGGTTTATTTGTACAAAGAGCACAGGAAGACACCAGCCCCCCACAGATGGCATGCCAGGGGTCACACCAGTCCTGCTGATATTACATCAGCAGATAAGAGGCTTTTACTGTGGAGCCTTCAAGAGGCCAGGGCACCTTTGGGGGCCTGGGCCGGAGCAGAAGCTGGAGCCTCGGCTTGGCTGGAGCCTGGGCCTTTGGCCTGCAAGGCCTGTGACCCTCGGCAATGCGGGCGCGGGTATGCTTCCCGAGCTTGGGGTGGGCAGTATAGACCAGTCAAGCGAGCCTGTGGTTTACTCCCTTTGGGATGATCTTGGGCTTGACAAGGGGCTTGACAGCCTCAGCACGTGCACTCATGGCCTTGGCACTGTTCGCTTGATCTTCTTGAAGCCCTTCTTGTTGTGCTTCTTGGCAAAACGCATGTTCCTAAGGAACCTGGGATCGACCCCCTTCCGAGATTCATATCTTTGAGACTGAAGTTCCTTGATGCCATTTGTGTGCCATTTTCAGGACTGGCTGTGCCTGGTGTGGTTCTTGGACTTGGCCATTAACTGTAACATAAACTGCGGTTGCCAAGTGCCTGGAACTGGAAGAAGAACAGAAAAGTTAACGCTTCTAAAGCTTTTTACATAGAGCTGATGTTGACTTTTGTGCCTGGAGGATTAGCAACCAAATTATTAGTCTTTCTTTAGTAACAGGATAAAAACTCCTTTAATCCCAGTCATTATTCAGGACTGTTTTTGAATTGAACATATTTTAAATCTAAGTTTTGGAAATATATTGCTTGTTTTTGAGAGTGAGTCTCACTATGCAGTTTAGGCTGGCCTTGAACTCACAATGTTAGCCTGTGCTGGCCTAAACTCATGGCAATCCTCCTGCCACAGCCTTCCAAGTGCCAGGATTACAGGCGTGTGTCACAATGCCCAGTTTGAAATGTATGTTATTGAAGTAAATCACAAATATCATTTAAAAATTGATATATACAAAAAATTGGTATATCCTTATTTAGTGAAATGATAGCAGAACCTCCTACTGATACTTACAATTGTTATTGGTACATGTTTATTTTATTTATTTATTTTTCCATTTATGTAGTTGGTACAGTGTCTCACTACACAGCTCCGACTCATAGTGTTCCGCCTGTGTTCAGCCTCCCCAGCGCTGGGATTACGGGTGTGTACTATCCTACCCGCACTCAGTCTGACAGCTCAGTATGCCCCGGGGGGCAAGGCTGGTACGGCATGCGGGACTGGGCATTGAACCCTGGTTCCTGCACTTGCTAAAGCAGGCGCTTAGTCTGTAGAGGTATCTTGCCAGCCCTGATTTTAATTTTACTAATATATAAAATTACTTTCATCATGAGAGAGTAAGCCTTTAAACATATAATCTTTATTCCACTTTATTATAGTCTTCTAAACTTTTCTAATTTTAACTTTGCTAAAATTAGAATGGAAATTTGACCAGAGTACAGTTTAATATTGAAATATATTTGTCATTTGCAGTTGCATTTTGAGTATCAATTATGTGTTAAGGGCTTTTATTTATTTATTTATTTATTTATTTGGCAGTACCAGAGATTGAAACAGGACCTTGCACTGGCCAGGCAAGCACTTATTCCACTGAGCTATCTCCTGAGCCCCAGGGCTTTTAAAAGGCATTGATTGTTTCTTCTTTTTGCTTCATTAACTTTATTTTTTTTTTTGAAAATTTATTAAACACTTGTCACACAGTAAAAGTGATTAGATTGAGTGGGTAGGTTGGTTTTTATCACATTAACAAAAAAATAAAGGCTATTCTAGTAATGCAGAAATTTGAAGTCTGGATGATAGTGGGTATTTGTGGGGTTTTTTCCATAATTTTATTGAGAAACAAATAGCAATGAGACAGTTTCAAATCAAATTGGTAGGACAGTTTCAATAATTAACACATTGCATACATTCTTCCTAGTGGTTAATTGCTGTACAAGATGTGGACATGATATCCTATTTACAAACACCATTAGAACAAATCCCTCTATTCATTAAGAGAATGTAACTATATATCTATCCTAACCGCTTTGAATACATAGATACAAAATGGACATTCATCTGTATCCCCTTTTTTGTTAAGTTCCATTATTTGAATATTATAGGTGTGTAAACTCAGCAAAATATTCTAAAAGAGTCCAGTAGTCCATAATAGTATTGGGTCTTCCGCTTCACTGGAAATGTCAGCAATTGTTGAACTGAGTCCCCTACAGCTCAACATAACAGCATGGCTTTACTTCTTATACTTCGTTTTTATACTTTTCTGCTGGATGGTTCAGACCAAGGTAAAGCAGGACCTATGCAACAAGAGTTGTAGCTTTTGGGTCTGATAAGGTCAGTGAAATCCCCTCAGGATTTATCGTGAGATCCTGTACCTCAGATTGTAGATCCTTTGTCAGTGTCAGCCATGTGGATGAGTCACGGCCAGTGCTTGGCCAATGTGCTCTCTGTGAAAGCCTGAGAGAATGTTTTCTCTCCCACTTCATTAACTTTAAAAGAATTTTTCAGAATTTTTTTTGTAATGTGGTTGTTTGTATTTATACCCTGAATATTCTTTTTTTTATTTATTAGAGAGAGAGAGAGAGAGAGAGAGAGAGAGAGAGAGAGTGGTGTGTGTGTGGCCAGCTCAGCCCACCAGGGGGCGGGGCTGGCTGGCATGTGGTGCTGGGGGATCGAACCGCGGTCCCTGATGCTTTGCCAAGCTAGTTCCAAGTAGGTGCTTTAGACCACTGAGCCATCTCTCCAGCCCCTACCCTGAATATTCTGATTAAGTATTCCAACATTCTAATTGCAGGTTATAATAGGTGAGTATATATAAAAATATAATTATGAAATCTAAATATGAACCCCAAATTGGGTATTGGTAGTGATCAGAGCTCTACCCAGTTCTTCACGTAATATATATCTTTACTGTTACTATAACAAAACACCTGAGTTTGAATCTTTCTAAAGAAAAGAGGTTTAATCAAGATTGGGTACCTCCATCATTCAGCTTCTGGTGAGGGCCTTCTGAATGGCTGGCCTCAGAATGGAAGCATGTTTGAGAGACAGAAACCATATGGAGACACAGAAAACCAGAAAGAGGAGAGGGGTCAAGGTTACTCTTTTTTTTGTTTGTTTATGTATTTGGTACAGGATCTGCAGGGTGCTCAGGGTCTCTACTAGATTGGATGCATAGTGATCCTCCTGTTTGCAGCCTCCCAAGTGCTGGGATTATAGGCATGCACCACCATGCCCAGTCTCAATCATGGCAGGCTGGGGTCAGGTTATTCTTTTATAACAATCTCTGAGAGAACTTCCCAGGCTCCAGGAGAACTACATAAAGCCTTCCACAGGCAGCACTTCAGGGGCCTAATCACTTTGCACTACACCCAGCTCTTTAAAGGTGCCACCCTGTTGCCCAAATGGCTACATGGAGGAAGAGCGCCTAGCACATGCATCCCTGGAGGGCACGGTTAAACCGGTTAAACCGAATCAAACTGTAGCTCAGTAGGTTCTTGACCAACATTTGCCACAGCAATGCTACATTTTAGAATAGCATTCCTAAACTTGGCAGTAAACTCAGCGCTATAGCTGGAGTTAAATCTTACAGATTTATGTATCGTTGTTCAAATAAGGGAGACACTTTGAAACTGTAGTATTTTAAGACCTCATATCTATTTTGTAGAAGCATTATTTCCTGGTCAAAAGAAACTACTATATTCTCTAAAGCATAACAATATTGTTACACGATTTGATTTGTAACATGTGTCAAATAGACCAAGGAACATAAATTATTCAAACCTACATACCCATTTAGAATAAAAATTAGTTGTTTAGTACTATCCACACTGGACAAATTTATTAAAGGAAACCCAGTAAATCACTTCCAAGAATTACAACCATCTCTTAATATATTTTGAGAAACAGCCATTTGTTGGTATACTTTTAAAAAATTGTGTAATTTGAAGTTTATCAATTTTAAAGAGCAAAATAATAGATAATAGGAACTAGAGAGGTAGATCTTTTGAAAAAGGAAGAGGAGCAAAATGGAGAGTGAGGGGAGGAAGGGATGAAAAAGATTAACGTGTGTTCTGTCCCTGGGGCAGTGCTCCACCGGGAAGGTGGTCATTATTTACTGCAAACGTATGGTAATAAAAAAGAAGACCTGAGAAAGAGAGAACAAGGCAGATCCAGTTAGCTATGCTGATGTGGAAGAATGTTCTCAATAAGTAGTTACTAATCTGCCTGGAAAAAATAAACATTATTATTTCTTTCTTGTTACAGGTTTTGGCAGCCTCAGTCATGTAAATTGGAGAGTTTCTGCTGTGTAAAGTTAGATTTGGAGTCACATAATTTGTATTTACTTGATGACTCGAAGAGGTCTAGGATTTCTCTTTCTACTGGATTTATTTCCTTTTTGAATAGTTTTAAAAAATGGTTAAAAAATAGGCAAAACCTTTTCTAGAGAGAGATGTGCTTTGTTTTTATATTTTGTAAACTTGGTCTTCCTCAGCTAGGTAACATTTGGTTAACCATACAACTTACAGCACTATAGACTTAAGAATTATAAATATTCCTAGAGCATCTAGTGGTTATTGTTTTTGGTTATGCGAATATGTGTGAGCTTTTATTTCAATATTAGTTAGTGTATTCTAAGCTTCCTAGTATTTTCCTCCAGCAAAGAACTGTCTCTTTCCTGAGAAGAAAAAAAAAAAAAACTTGCTTAAAAATGAGGCCATTTTGCATATTAATTAGGAGGTCTTTGAACTCTAAGAATAAAATCCGTTAATGCTTTGGGTGTAGAACAATTATGTATTCAAGAACATTAATTTTATGCTAATAATGAAACAAGCTTTACATTTTTCTTTGTTTTGTTTGCATTTCCTAAAGATAATTTAATGCAAATAATCCATCCATACACTGCATAGAGCGTGTCGGATGGTTTCCCTATAGTTAGGATTGTATCAGCACTCCCATTATAAATCTCTATTACCCATGGTTTATAATTTAATTGAAAAAACTCACTGCAGGCAGAAATTCAACACTTAGGGTTTCAGGCTAAAAGCAATATTTCTCTTTTAAAAATTGCCTCCTCTATTTAATTTCATAGTTAATGGAAATATAAGAAGGATCATCCTGGAGCTCATTTTGAACAAAGCCAAACAGATCATTGTCTATAACTAAAACAAATTTCTGAGTAAAAGTAGTTGATACCTTATCATTAGTCTAGCACGACAATCTTTAACAAAATTAAAAAGACAACAGTTGAATCTGTTTATCTTTTTTCTACATACACAAAATACAAGGAAAGTCTGTAGGACTAAACATCTATAAAATGTATATTTGATGATAATGTCTGAAGCATTATGTTTTTGTCTGATTTCCAAGTATAATTTTACTCCTCTCGGTGCATCTGGGCTAAATGCTGTGGTATCTGCCTTTTGTCAAACTGAGGTAGGAAGAGGGCATAGGGTGGGCAGACGCACGTCCGGAATTCTGTACTTACCTGCCACAGAAGTCTTCATTTTAAGTTTCTGCTTCAATTACCTTGACGGGATTCAGGGGTTAATTAACAGGCATAGCAGTTTCTGCTGGTTTACACAGCAGAATAGAGAAGATCGGTTTTTAGACACATAGTGGTTTTATCATCAGCTTTTGAACCCCAGTCCTGGAGTGCACGAAGGTTAATCTGCCAGGTAAATGCACTCCCCAATCAAGTCTTTACGACAGTTGTATCAAGCCCAATGAGACAAAGAAATCGTGAGTTACAACAAGATGCACGGCCTTCCTCTCATCCCAGCAACCTTTTCCTATTTAATTCGTACTTGTAATGCTGCATGTGAATTAAGCCATGATTTCTTAACCCTAAGTCGTCATGGAAACTTGCCTCTCAAGGTCCGGCTCTGTCTATGAAATGTACTGCTTCCAAGTCAGCTGCCTTGGACTCCCTAAGGCAAATCATTAAGGACAGGGCAGTGATAAAGACTCACATCTCTTAGAACACTCTGCTGTTTGCCAAGGGCTTTGACACACAGTGCTTAGATGGTAGAGAAAGCCAGGGCTAAGAGATTAAGTAATTTGCTTCGGATTACCATGATAACAAGTTGAGGTCAGAAATCACATTGTTTCCTTCTCTGGAGCCCAGTGGATCCTTATTTTTGGGGGGTAGCTCATATCTTTAATGTTGAAGAATAGAGTCTAGTAATAACACGGTCAGTCTGTTCCTCTTATAACAAATTATCCTAAATTGGGTAACGTAAGTGAGAAAAATTTATTTCTTGCCGGTGTGGATGATGGGTAAGTAGTCCAAGTTCTTGCCGCTGGGGATGATGGGTAAGTAGTCCAAGCTCTTGCCGCTAGGGATGATGGTAAGTAGTTCAAGTTCAAGGCCCTTGCAGATGCGGTGCCCGGCAAGGGCTCCCTCTGTATTTTACAGAGGGCATGAATGCTGCGCCCTCTTGTGGCAGAAAGATGGAGAGGCCGGGCAATGCTCTGAAGCCTCTTCCGTGGCTGGCATTAATGCTGTTCACGAGGGGAGGGCCCCCTGATTTAATGTTGTCCCAAAAGCCCACCTCTCAAGACGGTCGCAGTGGGGATTAAGTTTCTACGTGAGTCTTCGACTTTCTTCGCTTCTGTAGTCAGAGTCCATGAGGAACTTGTGAAATTTCTCTGCCCAATTCTTAAAATATTCCACGTAACTTTGATTCACTTAGAATCTAGAGCCTAGATAATGGTCATCTACATCTAAAATATGCATAAACAAGTGATAAAAGGAGTTTATGAATTTATCATTCTATTTCTCTGCTTAAGAATTGTTCTTAATGTCTAGGTTCCGACTGTATGAGAAGCGTTGCTTCCCCGTGCCGTGTGTGAGAGAAGATCGCGCAAACTCGTGTGATTGATCAGTCTTAGGAGAGTTCAGGCGATTATCTTTCAAGGATGGCTTACAGGTATTGCTGGAATAAAGAAACAGGAAATACATTAGAACCCTCCAGAGAGGTGCTGTGAATACGGGAGTTCCTATGTTATGTATAGTGAAAGTGTACTATTTTCTGATATTACAAACTGATTAGAATTGTTTCTAGTTTCCATTAGAAAAAAAATTAGGAAATAATTAGTCTTACCCCTTTTATTTTTGTTGCTTTTGTACAGTATACATTTAGAATGTAATGTAGGATTTAGTTCTAAACTTTTTGCTCCACAAGTTTTCCTGACTCAGTAGGTGTCATGAGTGATGATACGTAATGTTAAATTCAGGCACTCATCAATAACCCTTTACATAACTGAAGTGTCAGCCCATGTAAAGTGAAAATAAATAACCCTGTTCTTTTTTCTTATCACACCGTACGAAATGTTATCATTGGGCACATTTTTAAACTTCCTGTATCTCCCTTCCTTCCTGCAGGGTGAACTTGCTTCTCTGTCTGTCTGTCTGTCTGTCTGTCTGTCTGTCTGTCTGTCTCTCTCTCTCTCTCTCTCTCTCTCTCTCTCTCTCTCT
>NW_004524650.1:5255949-5269925 GCF_000260255.1 Octodon degus | reverse complement strand
TCTCTCTCTCTCTCTCTCTCTCTCTCTCTCTCTCTCTCTCTCTCTTTCTGTCGAACACTCTTGCTAGGGCCACCAGATATCTACGTTCTACTAGTGACATCCAATATAAAATTTTCAGATGACATACGGAGAGGCAGTGAGATATACTTAAAAGGTAAACTATTTTGGATTTAGATCAAGGGGCAACAACTTCTGCAAAAGAGTGGATAGTAAATATTTTAGTCACTGTGGTCCATATTATCTCTCTTGTGTGTCTGCCTTATAGAACAAAGACTTGCCGTGTGGATTGATGTGTGAATAAATTGTGCAGTTGAAAGACAGTACTATGTGTGCCTGATCTCCTCATGTCCCTTACTCTATTGTAAGGTGTTGGAGACACAGACCTTGTCCTCTGACCTGTTTTATGATTTGCTCTTGGTTGAGCATGTGATCCAGGCCTGCCAGATGGGCGGTGTTTCCTAGGAAAATTAATTGAAGCACAAGAGACACTTTTCTTTTCCACCAAGAGGCTCCAGAGTAGACATTCAGCGTTGCCATTGACTAGACCTTGGGACTAGCTGGCCTGAGGGAACGCAGTGGTGAGGAGGTGGTGGTCGTTGATGCCGGGGAAGGGGAACTGGTGGCCGGAGAGAGGATGGACAGGCAGAGGGTGGTGGTGTTTGAGTCTCTGGACCTGGATGTTCATGAAGGCAAGGACTTTCTGTGATTCAGTAATGAAAATCTTGACTAAAGCCTTTTTCCTTAGTTCATTTTAATTATTTCTTCTTTCATTAAAAAAATACCAGCTGACTAGGTAGAATCTGTATGAAAATTTAGGTCTAGTTGACCCCACAGCTTAGACTTTCTTCCCAGCCCCCCTCAGAGACTATTGCTAATAGTTTGACAATTTTCCCACTATTTTTAAAAGTAACTAGGCAAATATTATGGTACTAAATATTTAAATTTGTGATTTATTACCATGCTGTGATCCAACTAGACTTCCTTCATTTATTCCTGCCCAACACATACTGGGCATTTTCTGTCACTCCTCTGCCCAGCCCGCGCTCATTTGTGCCTGGCCCTTCTCGGCCCTGTTTGTGCTCTGGGGCTGGCGTGGAGCCCAGCGAGTGGTGGGACCTGGTGGGGGTCAGTGGGAGGCTCTGCCGCTCTGCCCTTTGGGGGAAGTCTGAGGTTCTGCTGCTCCCTTGACCTAAGGTCACAGTCAGGCTCTGTGTTCAGCGCTGCCCTTCCGCTTCTAGCCCAGGGCCAATCACCATACTGTCCTCTGGAGGGGGCTGCACCATTTCCTGTGCGCTCCTCCGCCATGCCCATTCCCTCATGAATAACTTGTTTTAAATGTTCTTCACATTAGCCAATTTCTGCGAGCTCTTTGTTTCCTGCCTGGACTTTGAGTAATATTATTTGTAAAAGACTGCCTTCTCCCTCCACATTTCATGTCAAGATACAGCATTACCCATGTTCTTAATTATTTCAATTCTCATAAGGGGAAAATGGCATCTTGTTTTAATTTATATTTCTTTGATTATTATTGAGCTTGAACATCTGTTCATATGTTAATTGGTTATTTGCATATTTCTGTTAATTGCTTGTTAATATTCTTTGCCCATTTTTCTTTTGGGTGATCTCTCTCTTCGTAATTTCTGTTATGAGTAGAATATTTTTCCTGGTATATTTCCCCACCAATTGTTCTTAGTCCAAGAAAAAAATGATCAATTTTGTATTTTGCTATGTGCTTCTGAATTCTTAAATTTAATATTTTAGTTCTTTTGAATTTTCTAACGTCATTGTAAAGAATGATAGCAATGCTCTCTTTCTGTCTCCCTCCCTCCCTCCCTCCCTCCCTCCTTTCTTCCTTCCTTTCTTTCCACCTGATGCCACATTTCTTTATCTTGTTTTACTGCTTTGGCTAGCTTCTCTTGGACAATGGAGATGCTGGTGGGAATCACTGGAGTCCATTTATTCCCAACTGTCAGCTTTCCCTGGGTCTGACTTATGGAATGCTGTCATGGAAAGAAGTTTAGGACGGTATGAGAAACATTACACACTTTGAAGAGACTCATGTGTGTGTGTGTGTGTGTGACAATTTTAAAGACTCTGGGGGTTTTAAATATTTTTTAATACTTTAATTTTTTGTTTTTTGTCCTTGCCTTATGTAACTTTGGTATTGAATTGTATGCAGGACATTATTGGTTCAATAATTTGCCAAAATATAAACAAAATACTTTGCAACAATATAGCTACACCATTGTGGTTTTATGCAAACACTGACTGAATTATTCTAATATGGTTATTAGTAATCTTCTCAGTGCTGATTACTGCAGAAGCATAGGCCACTATATTTTATCTTTCTGAGATCACACACATCACCCTCTAGTGGGGCATATTTTGCATACAAAAGAAGCAATTGAGATGACAACTAACTTAAATGAGAGGACTGATGTTATCTATGGTTCTTAGCATAATGTTCTTGCTTCTTTTTATCTTCTCTGTTTTACACACACACACACACACACACACACACACACACACACACACTCAAATGAAAATCAAATAAATACCTGTGATGGTTTGTGTCTAGTTGTCCCCCCAAAGCCTCCTGTGAGTCATGGTGCAGATGGGGCTGCAGGAGCAGCAAGTCTCTTGAGGGGCGGGGCCAGAGGACAGGGGCGGGCCCGAGGGGCGGGGCCACAGAGGGCTGAGCAGTTAAACTGGCCAGCCTGTGCTTCCTCCGAGATGTGGAGAAGGGCATCCTGGACACAGCAGCACCTCGGCCTCTCCTCCAGTGTCTTGAAACCTCAAGTTACTGAGAGCTAAATAAACCTTTCCTTCCCTCATTTTGAGTGTCGGTTATTTGTCCCAGTAATGAGAGAAGAGTAATTAATACAATACCCTACCAACCCATAGACCTCAAATCATTTTCTTACAGTTCTTTTTTTTTTTTTTTTAAAGTATAAATCTTTTTTTTTTAAATTTTATTTATTTGTGTGTGTGTGTGTGTGTGTGTGTGTGGCCAGCTCAGCCCTCCAGGGGGCGGGGCTGGCTGGCATGTGGTGCTGGGGGATTGAACCATGGTCCCTGTGCTTTGCTAAGTTTGTTCTAAGTAGGTGCTTTAGACCACTGAAGCATCTCACCAGCCCCTACAGTATAAATCTTAACACAAAAATGAATATTAAACATTATTCAGAAAACTAATTAAATGTTAATCAATTTGAATTAAATTAAATGTTTCAGTACGGTATGTCAAATTTACAATTAAATCGTGAGGCCAGCAAAGAGGCAAGAATGTTGTGTATCATATGTGCGAATCTGTGATCAATTGAGGGTACTCACATAGAATTTGAATAGGTTTATGTGATCATTTAATGTAAAACTAAATGTAAAATATTACTCTGTTCAACTTTCTGTGACTACAGTTCTCTCTTATTCTTTTTCACCTTTCTTATTATTCCTTCTTCATTTCTTTTCTCCCAATGCATGCCCAGTTAACTAATGAGAAGCTCCGTCCTCACCCTTTTACATTTTCCGTTCTAATTTTAAAGTTCTTCTTATCATTGTTGATCAAATTACAGTTAAATGAACAGAATGTCCGTAAAAATGGAAAGAAAAACACTTGTTTTATTTGCATTTTGGGGGTTTAAAATTTTTTTCATTCTACATTTTAATATATTTATTTTAACTGACACATTAGTTACACATTTATGGGGTACAATGCAATACTGAAGTACGTGTACACAGTGTATAATGACCAGATCAGTGTAATTGGCATATCCATAACTCAACTATTAATCATTTCTTTGTGTCAGGACTGTTCCAAACTCTCTACTAGCAGTCCTTTTTATATATTTGATTGTTGCAGGGTCTCACTGTTCAGTTCATACTCGTGGTGATCCTCCTGCTTTCAGCCTCCCCAGCACTGGGATTACAGGTGTACACCATTACACCTGGACTCTGGCTGGCTCAGCCCACCTCAGGAACAGGGCTAGTGTGGCATGTGGTGCCAGGAATTGGACCACGGTCCCTGTGCTTGCCTAAACTTGCCTAAGCAGGTGCTTTAGTCCACTGAGCTAGCTTGCTGGCTCTCTACCAGTAATTTTGAAATATAAAATTAATTACTTTCTTTTTTTTTATTCCAGGAATTGAATTCAGGACCTTGTGTCTGCAGGTATGCACTTATGCCACTAAGCTATCTCCCCAGCTATATTCTCTTCTATGAGATCATCTTTTGGGGGCTATTTCATATAAACAAAGATCTTTAGTATTTGTCTTTCTGGAGTGCTCATTTTAATGTGTACCATAACTGCACAATTAATACATGTTGTTATGTATTCACATCAAATACATATGAGTACTACTAAGGCCTTGCATAGACCTGGGGACAGCAATCTCCAAAGACCTAGGAAAAGCTCAGACATTCTTGCCAGAATACTCACAGGTATCTCATCTACATTTTCTTTTTTTTTTAATAAATTTATTTATTTATTTGTGTGTGGCCAGCTCAGCCCACCAGGGGGCGGACTGGCTGGCATATGGTGCTGGGGATCGATCAGTGGTCCCTGTTCTTTGTCAAGCTTGTTCCAAGTAGGTGCCTTAGACCACTGAGCCATCTCACCAGCCCCAAAAACTTTTTTTTTTTTTTTTGGTGGAACCAGGGATTGAACTCAGTCCTTTGCGCTTGCCAGGGAAGCACTTATTCCACTGAGCCATCTCCCCGGCCCCTACATTTTCTTTCTCTTTCAATTAAATTTATTATTCCTAGACCATATAAGGATAATAAAATATCTTATTCAATATGACTTTTCATTTTCTTTAATTACTAGTATTGAAACAATTTTGCTTTCTGCTACATGAAACTGGTGGTGACAACTTCACAGGCCTTGAACAGATTCAGAAGTCTTTTCTAAAATGTTCACAAGCATCTCATCTACATTTGCTTTCTCTTCCAATTACATCCATTATTTTCAGAGCATATAAGAATAGTAAAATTTTATTCAATTTGACTTGCATTTTGTTTAATTACTAGTAAACAAACAGTTTGACTTCCTGCTCTATTTCATTGCAAGTCTTTGAGTCATGCTATAAGGCTAAAATAAGTTCTTATATACTATTTTTAGAATAAACATAATTATCATTTAGTGTTTCTAGGATAATACTTACCTTAAATTTCAAAAATATGACAGGTAAATAAGATCCTGGAAGACAATTTACTTCTAAATTGGCAATTTCCTAATCGATGACTGATACAGACTACAAAAGGTGGACTCATCTAGAGGTATAGAATTTCAGTTAAGCCAAATTTATGGTTAATAAAGAATTGCAGAAATTTAGTAGCAAATGTTATCATTTTAATCATGGATTCTGTTTTTAATTTTAAGTCAATTTTTATAATGTCTGAAATTGGAATTTCTAATGTTGAAAAGTCAAGACCTATGACTTTATACTAAGCAGAGCAGTACACTAAAAATGGTTTTGAAAACATTAGCAGTGGTATTTGGCAAACTGCCTTTTCCATTAAATAGAATAAGAAGAGAAATTCATTGTTGCTAATGAATTCCCGGATTTTACATACTGGAAGCAGTCAAGCAGTGTGGTAGAAAACCACACGTTGCATTATGAACCGTAACATTGCTAGGTTTGTAATGTAAGAGGTGCTAAATATATTTCAAATATCACAAAGACTGTGTTTTTTGCCTAGAGCATGCTCTTTGTTATATCCTTTGTCTCATATTCTTATCTTATTCATGAGAAGTTGTGAATCTCAATAAAATCTATGGGTTGTGTTATGTTTAAAAGCTCCTTACTGAACCAATATGTTCACAGATAAGATCAATAATATATGTGTAAACCTTTGAAATTTAGATTGGAAAGGAGGCTGCCTAATAAAACTCTGTTACTGAATTTTATACAACATATACCAGCCTTTTAATTTTATATTCAGGTCCTGAAGGACCAGAAGACAAATTGAGCACATCTGCAATCTTTTGGATTAAACCATGATGGTTTTATGCAAAACCCTTGAATGCATTTAAGCTTTATGTATTGCATAATGGTTACTCATTTCATTTCTTTGTTAAGAGCCTTTGTCTAATGTTAAAATCTTGAATTAAAGGTTTTGTTAACACCTATTTAGTTAGACCATTAGTACGCAGTGCAGACTAAGGAAGTGCTACGGTATGCTTCGTTCAATTAAAAAAAAAAACAAACAAAAAACCAGAGTTGATACCTAGTGTTATATTTTTAAGGCCATCAATTATGGAACCAAAAGTGCTAAACTCCTTTTGAAGCTTTCAAGTGGCATTTTAATTAACTTTTCAAAACTGCTTTTGGATCATACTCACGATTCTTTAGTGTTTTATTTCCATTAACAAAATAGTAATTAAAATTAAATTTTAAAAGAAATAACCACAGTAGGTCATTCTTTTATTAACTTGAGATGGATAATGAACCTGTCCTATATAAGGCTGGAGTTAAATCTGCTGAGAGGCTGGGAATAGTGTATTTTAATTAAGGTAATCCTTATTTGCATCTAACAAACAGGATAGCTACTTAGAAATTTAAGACCTTAGTGATACGTATTAGTACATTACCTCAACAAATCTAATAGAGATTTAATGCTTACATTCTAAGGAGCAATTTGTCATAAGTTCAGAGCATTTGCATAAGAAATTTTAAGGATGTTATTCTTTGCAGAGTTTTCTATAATTAAGGAGCACATTAAACATTAAAATTTTATAATTTTTGTAGTGCTAGGAATGCTTGGTTTGTTATTAAACTGAGCCTCATTTTCAGCTCTGTGTAAACCTATGGAAAAGTCCAGCTTTAATAAAGACATAGTGAATGTGCTGGCAGTAAGCCTTTCCCTTTCACATCTGAGCAATGGTTTGTGTGTTTAAAGAATGTCTTAGCATGCAAAATGCAACTCTGAAGACATCTCTTCAGTTGGATAGAGACTATTTAATCATTTAAAAAGTAGGCCAAAGAGACTTACCCAGCCATATTGCTAAATAGATATGAACTGCATCATATATAAATTAAGTGCTCACTAATTGGGGGTATGGATAGAATCTTTCTTTAGTCAGCTAAGTGCTTACAGTATTAATATCTACTTTAGCTATTTAGAGTAAAGGAATTAAAGAGCCTATTTTAATTAAGAATGACAACTTTATTCTCAAGGTTCCTTTTATTTTGATGGTTAAAGGATAATTTTAGCATTTGCATTTTATTGATCCAGAAAGAATGATTTTATATAATGTAGCTTAGGGTAAAGCTCAAGAGCCAAGCTCACCTGTGGTCATGTGGAATTTCGCTTGTGATACCCTCTGCTACTTGGACATTTGTACATGGAGTGACTTAGAGTAACAAAGCTTCTCCCGAAAGGAAGGAATTTGTGCCTTACTGTGATTACCTGCTGTGTCTTCATTCTGCTCTTTATCTTCTTCCATAAACTAATGAAATCTCTTTGCTTTTCCAATCAAGAAGAAACATCTAGAGTGTTTGCCACCACTGTCTGGAGAGTTCATTGGCTTCTTCATCTTGCAGTAGTTGAAAAAATTTCTCCCTGGCAAGGAATGCAAATATTTATTCAACATTCATTTAATGAATGAGATATTTTAGAGAATTAGTTTAGATTATATGGGTATGCCTATTGTATGTCTGGTAATTTTAAATTCAGAGTTATATCAATTTTAGTAATCTAAAATATTAAGATTTTTGTTTTATTTTCTGTAGGGGGGACAATATAAAGATATTTTTTTCAAGCTGTTCTTAAAATTTACAGATGTTCTGCTGACATGCTGCTTTGTGGGTAAGCAATCTGTTTTCCAGTGAAGCCACAGAGCTGAAAGTAGCACCGAACATTTCCGGTTTGATTCGGTCTTTCTGTGTGCCAAATGGAGAGCATTTCATATTTGTTAATTCATTTACTTATTACCGCTACCCCATGATGCTGGTTTGTACTGTCATATCTATTTTGCTTATGAGAAGTTGAGAATGTGAAAAGAACATTGAGGACATTGGGAGCAAAGGAGAGAAGACAGTTGTCCACAGAAGGAGTCAGAAAACTCAGATGTTACAGGATTAGATACAAACCCCGTGCTACTGACCGTTGTGCTGTCCTGCCACTTCTATTTTGTGAAGAGTTGGCTGAACATGTGCACAGAACCCTGTACATCCTTTAGTCTTTACTTTTCCACTTGTGGTATCTCTAGCGAGGAGCACATGGGTCAGGATGTGCGAAAAGCAGCCTATGACAGAGTGGTTGTGTCACAGCGACATTGTGTTCAGTCAGACATTGCTCTGCCCCTCCCTTGGTAGACCCTTAAGTGAGCTGCTGAATCTCCCTTCATTTCCTGCTCTGTAAGTTGCTGACATAATGTCCACACCATCTGTATCGTAGGTGGCTGTTCTATGTCTTCTACTAGCCGATGCCTGTTCTAGAACAGGGCCTTTATACACGGGAACACTTGCTCTAATTTGTCCACTTTCTTCCCCTTAGAGCTGGAAGGAATCTGAAGAGTACTCTTCTGTAAAAAATACTACCATTCAAAACTTAGGATTCGCTTCAATTTTGATAATCTTGGTGGCCTACTCTATTGCCCAGAGCTTCTATGGTATGAGTTTTAGAGTCAGATTTTTAAGTAAATACAACTTCTTCTGGTATACACATCTTCCCTCATGATATAAAGGTAAACATCTGAAGACGGGAGCCTCACTGCATAATTCTAAAGTGTTTTTGAGGCACATACTTGCAGTTAACCTCTTAGGGTAGCACTCTGTGAGAATTAATAGTGATTAAATTGGTTTTGGAAAGACCGTGTGTTTTCACTTGGAGAGGCGGTGCACTGCTTTATTTCAGTGCATAGTTGTGTAGTGGGTACTGTGTACTACTGGGCCTAAGTGAATTCATTTCAGTAAAAGCACTGAGAAGGCAGTGCAGGCTGCATGCACGACAGTGTCAAGATGGGTTTCAGTCATGAGGCAGTGGGACTGAGTAACAGTTGGGAGAGAGGTGATGGCTGGGGCTGTGCCTGTGCTGCTTGTGGTGTAACCAAAAGTAACCCCAAGTCCTGATCTGAGCCAGGTTACATTAGAATCTCACCGTATTTATATGTGCTTTGAAGATAATGAGCATTACAGATTTTTCTTTATTACATTATACATTTATATGTAATAATATATTATTCATATTCTGTATAATTTTGGGTATATTTAATCATACTTATGACATCATTTTATATCATTTTGGTATAATTGATATATAGGAACTCATTTGCAAAAAGAAATTGTTAATTATCTTTAGATATATCACAAAGACATTGTCTCTGACCATCAGAAGTTTGGATTTTTTTTTTTTTTTTTGTATTTTAGGGACAGGTCTACAGGGTGTTCAGGGTCTCACTACTAGATTGGATTTGTAGTGATCCACTTGTTTACAGCCTCCCAAGAGCTGGGATTACAGGCACACACCAGCATGCCCAGTCTCAATTGCAGTCTCAGCACACCCCCGGGGCAGGGCCGGCACGGCAGGCCTGGGGATTGAACCCCTGTCCCCTGTGCCTGCTTGCAGGAGCTTTAATCCACTGAGCTATTTGGCTGGCCCTTGGAGTTTGGAATTTAAAATAATACTAACACCAAGATATCTTATAAATATTAAGCAACTACATCAAGCATTTTGTATTTGCCCAAATGCCACCTATCTACTTACCTGACCAGCATGTGTGCTAATAATTTCTCCAACTAGTTCTGCAAAAGCAGTGTAATGATTCAATTATGATGGTGAAAGATCAAATATGTCATAAAAATCACATAGTTCTTTAAATTTATGTTTTCCTCACCTCTTATTACTGTTATACTCTTTATGATTGCTACTCTGAAATATTAACTTTTAAAAATTCATTACACATTTGCTTACAGCATTGGGATCTGTCAAATTATAGCATTCTGGATGTTTATAAATTTGAGGGGATCCCCTACAGTCTACTGCAACTCCCTGAAAAGAAAGAAAAATCAACGTACTGGTTTCTCTTTTCTGCTTTGTTTCACAGATTTGTTTATTGAGAATGTGCACATGGAGGGTAGACCAGGGGGCTGTAGGACGAGTTTGCCACACTCTGCTGTGCTGTTCAACCGTCAGTGCTGTGCGGTGCCTCCATGTCTGAGGAGAACTTGTGTGAACTATCAGTTGAAAGCTTGTATAGTGTTCCATTAGTAATGAATTATGGGAGTAATTTCATTAATTTCTTCACCCCAGTCAGTACATATTAATGTAAGTTACTCAACCAAACATCAAAAGAACCATTGCGTTTTAACCTTTTGTCTTTTACCACGTAACCAGGAACAGTGCGAACATAAATGAGTGTAGCATTGCTTTAAAAAAAAATGACTGCAGATAAGGAGTGGACATAATTTTTTTCTGTTTTTAATTTAATAGCAGGTTTATAGTTTTATGCAAAACCATTCACATTACATTTGACCCTCTGGGAACTGCTATTTTTTTCTGTAGTTATAATTTTGAGTCTTTAATAATCTGTTGTTAAATCCAGTCTGAGTTTGATTAATGAATTGTGATGAGCCACTGCATTAATTTGCAGGTTTGCTCTAATGCCCTAAAAGGCTGCTTTGTTGCAGATGTTATTAAGGCTAAACTCCTCAGGAGGAGCCATTGGATGGCAGTGTGCCCCAAGCAACGGGCCGGCTGCACGTGTGGGAGGCTCCGTTGTTGCAGCCTGCAGTAACCATGGAGCAGTGTTATCGGAAGAGGAAACCCTGGGCTAGCCCAAGGCCCCAGAGCAGGGCCTGCAGCCCTCTGGGGAGGCCTCTGGATGCAATTCAGGGAAGTTGTGAATTTAGATAGGAAAAAAGTATTTTTATTAACTTTTGAAATACAACATTGTGTTCAAATATAAATGTAGTCATCAAACCACAGGACTATTAGCTGTGTGTGTGACCGTCATGATTAGAAATCACAAATATTTACATCATACACTATAGGGTTGCAAGTATCTTCTTTTTTTCATTTATGTATTTGGTACAGGGTCTCACTATGCAGCTCAGACACATCATAATCCTCCTGTGTTCAGCCTCCCCAGCTCTGGGATTATAGGCATCCTGGAGCTGGCTCAGCATGTTCCGGGGGCAGGGCCAGTGTGGCATGCAGGACCGAGGATTGAACCCTGGCCCCTGTGCTTGCCAAAGCAGGCACTTGGTCTGCTGAGCTATCTCACTGGCCCTGGTTGCAAGTATCTTAATGTATCATTTATGCTCATCACTAGTTCAAAACCATAGTTTGATTTGTTATTAAATGGAATAAAGTAGTACATAGATCACAAATTTAAAACACACTTTCCACAATTTTGAGGCAATTGGTTTCATTTGTAATTTTATTTTTAGACTTTTAGCCATGAGATGGGATCTGGCCTGCAAAAGGGGAGGGATCAGCTTTGTAGAGAGGTTGTCCAGGAAGCTATCATTTCCTGGAATGTTGGTACTTGACATATTCCTCAGGCTCTGATTCCAGGAACAGGTGATAACAATGACCGAACTGGGATCATATCCATTTCTCAGCTACTCCTCTCACTACCTCCCTTCCTCCTCAGCTCCTGGAAGTTATAATCTGTTTGTCTAATTCACTGATATTTCCCAAGCTCATATTGTATTGTTTGACACATAGGAAGCACTTAGTCAATAATGAACAAATGATAGCTTTAAGAGGAAATGATTTTTTCCCCCCTTCATTTGAAAGAATCTAGATTTTAAAGTCATTTTTTAACAATGAAATAAAGTCTGGTATCCACATGCTCAAGAATTTATTGCATTGTAAAAGTATTTACGAGGCATTGGAAATGTTTACAGGAACTGATATTAGACAGTTTATTGTCCAACAGCTCAGTTTATCGGGGCACAGTAGAATCTCATAACTGATTTATTTCAAAGCATTGTTATAATTAAACAAAGAGAACAGAATTCTCCAAAGGCAAATGTAGCTGTGGAGAGGTAGGAAATTATATTAAAATAGAAGATTAGCAAGTGCATCGTGAGTGTGTGGATGTGTTTGTGTGTCTCTGTGAGTAAAAAAATCCCAATTTAGTGAGAGCGTCTGTAGGCTGTAAGTTGCCTTAGAGATTATTTTTCAATTCAATTTAACAAGTATTGAAACTGAAGCACAAATAGGTTAAATGACCAGTGACCTCCTAATTGCTAAATCCAATAAACTCTTCTCAGACCTTATCTTATTTGACCATGCTATTGAATTTTATGTTGTTTACCTTTTTCTCTTTCTGGAACCTGTGTGTGGGCTGTTTCTGCCACTCAGAGTGCCCTCTTCTCCTGGACCTCCTGATCCCTGCACTTGCTCTTCTTCCAGGAGGGTGCATCTCTTATACTTTTCTCCACCTCTCAAGTAGACTTTTGTTCACTCTAGTTCAATGTTTCTCAACATTTTTTCATCATTGCTTTCCTAAACAGTCTTTATAGCCCACTCCTTAACTGATCCTACTCTTCCTCATCTTCTGATGGGATTTTAGTACCACAGGTATGGCACATATGCATTTAAACACAAACCATTATAATGTATAAGGTTATTTTTTACCTCCACAAACCAATTTCTTGTTAGTAGAACCCAAATATCACCAGATTCCTCCACCCTGTGGATTCAAACAAGGTTATGAAGGGCCCCAAACTCTACCCAGTTTACTTAAGAAAAAAATACAGTCTTTTCCCATGGGACTTTCTTGCTCCCAAATTGTTCAGGGTGTTTATCTGTTTTCATGAAATTGTTCTGCCTTGTCTGCCACTTGCTACTTACAGGGGTAGCATGGAATGCAGGCACCACGCTGGATGTGTCTGCTTTTGGTTACGATGATCAAGCCTGGCCAAGTGCTGCTGGTGGGTGAGGAACCTCAAGCCCCTGCGTAACTGCCGCTGCTGGTGGGGTGGGGAAGATGCTGGCTATTGCTGCTGCTGCTTCTGCCCACAGGTGCCTATGTGTTCTGGTGTTGGCCTGTACACCCAGTAGAGTATTTGGTCAGCCACATATGTAGTGCAACAGTATTTGGTGATGATAAAACCCTTTAAATTCTCATCTCACACACCTATGCTCTTTAGGGGCTGTCAAGGCCCCAGATCAGCTTGCTACCTGGAGTGGCAGTTGTCTCCCTAAGCTTCACATTTGGTTTCTACTGTCGTATTTCTGGAATGGTCTTCTCTTAAGCTCTCGATTATAATATAACTTCTTTTATGAAGTTTTTCAATGTCCATTCAAAGTCTCTATGTGATGCACTCCTCTTTGCTCCAGGCAGCTTGGTTCCTAGAGTTATTGTGTGTAGACTGTTCATGACTTTAGTTACTTTTGTCCCTGCTGAGCCAAAAGAACTGACACCCAAAGTTAAGGGAGGAGAGGTTGACTTCAGCTCACAGTTTGTAGGGATTTCAGACCATAGTCAGCTGGCTCCAAGGCAGGGTGGCATGGTAGAGAAAACATTCATGGCATGGTTGGGCAGGCAGAAGAGACCCAGAGGGGAGCAGCAAGGGGCAAGTAAGAGGAGCAACGCAGCAGCAACAGGCCTGCCTTCTTTCTCTGCCTTGATGTTCCATCCAGTTTACACTCTTTTGACTGGTGCCACCTATATTGGGGTAGGGTTCCCTTAATCCCAGTGTCACACCCATAATCCCAGTATCACACCCACTAATCCATCTTTGAACTTCCACACCTATGACTTCATGGGTGGAAGGGAGAAATCTAGGTGCATGACACAACAGTTGGTGTAGCAAATTATTCCCTAAACTCCTTGAGGGCAGGGAATGCATTGAGTTGTAAGATTTAGCAAATAAAATCATGGGATGATCAGTTAAATTTTTCAGATAAGCAATATAAGAGGGGCTGGTCAGATAGCTCAGTGGACTAAACTACCTGCTTTGGCAGGGACTGGGGTTTGATCTGCTGCATGCAGGGCCAGTCCTGCCCCCCCCCCCCCCCCCCCCCC
>NW_004524650.1:5224259-5255822 GCF_000260255.1 Octodon degus | reverse complement strand
ATAATTTTATTTTGTGAATGTCCTTTAATTGAAGATGTTCCCTAGTTGATATATAAATTTGAATATTTGAGTATGAGACATACTTCTCTTAAAAAATTCTTCATTGATTACTTCACTGAGTATATCTGTATCTGTAACCCCCAAAACATGCACTAGGCTTTATTGTTTTCTCGTCATCCAGGAGCCACTTATTTGCAAAATGAAGGAATTCATTCTCCATGCTGGTGGCATAGCAGTGAACAAAACGAGTCTTTGGCATTCGAAGACTACCTTCTAGTGGGTGAATACAGACCTACTGCAGATGGATAAATATAAACAGGAAATTAGCGCAGCATTTACTGTGTCAATGTTGAGAAGAACTAAGGAGGAAAATAAGCAGAAAAAGAGACAAAGCATGTCTACAGTGGAGCTGATTGCTTTCGTTTTCCAAACTTGCTCGCTTCTTATCTCAGCTGATAGCAACTCCTTTTTCTTCAGTTGCTGACATCCCACCACTGGGATTCATCCTTCATTCAGCCTGCTGTTTTCCACCCTGGAGGTCTACCCAGAAGTGTCCCTGCCTCTGCTGATGTCTCCAAGTTTCGAGCCACTGGGGTCTCTTATTAGATTATTGTAGAAGTGTTAGACATAGTGTCCCTTCCTCGGCTCTTATCCTTCTCTATCCCATTTTCAATAGTGCAACAGGAAGTGTTTTGGGGCCAGCGAGATAGCTCAGTGGACTAAGTGTCTGCTCTGGCAAGCACAGGGACCAAGGTTCAAGTCCTGGACCTGCATGCTGTACCAGCCTGGCCTCCAAGGGCACACTGAGCTGGCGACAGAATCCTGGTGTGGTGGTGCATGCCTGTAATCCCAGTGCGTGGGAGGTTGAAAATAGGAGGATCACCACAAGTTCAATCTGTGTAGTGAAACCCTGTACCAAATACACAAATGGAAAAAAAAGTAAGTCTTTTAAATGTAAATCAAATTATGTGTATGCCACTTTTCTCTTCAAATGATCCCAAGGATGCTTTTTTCTTATTCTAAAGGCCGAATTTGCTAAAATGGTTTCCATGGTTTTAGGATTGGTACTCCCTTCTTCCTGTCCTTATTTACCTCCTTGACCTCATATCTAGCAACTTTTTCCCCCTAGGGTGACCGCCTAATAAACTTGGTGTGATTATATTGATTTTAGCATTGAAAGTCACACATCCCAGGACATCCCCGAGTCCCACTGCTTACCCTACACATCACTCTAGCCACACAGGCCTGTGTACAGGCCTAGGGCACTCCCACCTCGGACACCCACACTTGTTCTCCCTGTGTGGACTGCTCCTGTCTCCACACCTGATGGCTAATTCTTTTACTACCACCCACGTTTTGCTTAGATAGCATTCTCACCCTACTTACAATTCCAATTCCTGTTTCATCCCCTCTGGAGTGTCACTAGTATCCCTTGCCCCATGCCAGTTGCATCTGTGTACTTACTCATGTCCAGTTCATGGTGCAGTTAATGCATGCACACTTACTACTTCTTTCTTCCTGCTAGAGTGTGAGCCCATTGAAGGCACATGTGCATATTTTGTTTAGACTTTTGTCCTGAGCACCTGGCTCATGGTGGTACTGGATAAATATCTGGTGGATTAAACTGGAGAGGTGTTGTGGGTTGCACTGGGCTGGGGGAGGGCCTGCAGTGACAGCTAATGGTCAGGGGAGGTGAGGTTTGCGAGGACTGCTGTGCGAATCTAGGGAGGAAACATCCGGGGACAGGGACAGAGGAGAGCAAATGCTGTGCAGGATGCACCAGACATGCTCTCGGGAGAGCAAAGAGGCAGCGAGGCAGAAGCAGAGTGCACAAGAAGGGGGCAGCTGAGGAGCAGCAGGAGAGGGGATGCTGAACTAGATCTAGAGTATGTGGAGACAGATTCATAACCATGTGGGAGAAGTGAAAAGCAAGCTGGGAAGATTTGTTGAGTTGGGTGACACAGTCTGATTCAGTTTCAACAGCCCACCCTGGTGACTGTGTTGACAGCAACTCAGTGAACCAAGGACAGAAGCAGGGAGTCCAGGTACAAAGCTCTGAAACCAGAAAAAGGTGTTGTCGGTTCAGACAAGATCAGCAGCTGGAGATGTAATGAACATGGTCACAGTCTGGATGTATTTTGAGTTAAAGCCAATGGAAATTGTTGGTAATGTGGATGCAGAAGAGAGCAAACAAAGCCAAGTTTAATCCCTTTCATTTTTTAAGGTAAACTTTTTTTCAGGTATAATACACGTACCAAAAAAATGACCAAGTCATAAATACAGAGATCAGTGAAGTCTTCACCAATGAAAAACACTCGCATGATTATTTCCCCTGTGGGGATGTAGGCCATGACCAGCTCCCAAGAGACCTCTGGTCATGCTGTCGCCCAGTCATTGTCCCTTCTTGTGAAAGTAACCACCAACACTACTATTTCTGCCAAGCTCAAACTAACCTGTGTTCTCAAGTTCTGATGTGTTGTGTTTTCATTGTCATTTAGTTTTTAACTTCCCTTGTCATTTCATTCTTTTTGTTGATTTCTAATTTAACTCTATTGGGGTCAGAGAATACGTTAATACCTTCAATATTTTGAAGTCTTTTAGGACTTGGGGCTTGTGTTATAGCCCAACGTATGGTCAATTTTGGCAAGTGTCTCACATTCCTTTATTAAGTGGAGACTTTTTTTATATGAGCCAAGTTTATTAATTACATTTTTCAGCCTGATTGTTTAATGAGTAATTGAGAGCAGTATATTATAATCTTCCACTATTGTTATGGATTTTTCTTTTTATAATTGTTAGTTCTGTCAATTTGTACCTTACATTTCTTAGGGAAACATTTGAAATTGCCCTATCTTTCTAGTAGACGAACTCTTTTTCATTTTTCTTGAGATAGTGTCTCTGTGTAATACAGGCTGGCCTCAAACTCACAGCAATCCTGTCTTAGCTCCAGAGTATTGGCACGTACCAAATTGCCCAGCCCTGGTAGACTAACTTTTAAGCATAATCATAAAATGTTCCGTATTTTGTTTGACAATGTGTACCTATATTTAAGATGAATTTATTCAGGTAAAATATACTTGAATATTTGTTCTTTTAATTGGGAATACTTTGACTCGGTATTGAAGCATTTAGTACTTTTATAGTTAATGTAATTATTGGTAGTTTCGGAATTATATTTACTGGATATAACAGCATTCATCCTTTATGTATTAGAGATTAATAGAGATTAGAGGCTTTGTCCCTTCCCAGTTGACACTAGACTTTAGTCATACATTAAATCTATTGATCCTTGCTTGCCTGGCAAACACAAGGGCCTGAGTTCAATTCCCAGTTCAAAAAAAAAAAAAAAAAAAAAACCCTTAAAAAAAAATCTATTGATCCTGATGGCTGTTAATGATATTGTTGTCATGTATTTAATTATACATATATTTTAAATTTTATAAAATATTATTGTTGACTTGTAGCCAATTATTTATTTATACTCATATTTACCTTTTTGTTGCTATTCATTCCTTTCCCTATTTCTTCCTGTCTGGGACCATTCGCTCCTCTCTAAAGAACTCTCTGGAGTATTTTGTTTAGTATGAATCTGCTGACAACAAAATCCTTTTGAAAAAATGTTTTCAGACTTGAAGTATATTTCAGTGGATGTAGAGTACTAAGTTGTCAACAGTTTCATGACTTGAAGATAGCACTCCATTTTGTCTGGCTTCTAGCTTCCCTTGAGAACTCAGGTGAAGCTCCTTTGAGGATAATATGCTATTCGATCCAGCTATTCGTATATTTGTACTTTGTTTCTGCCATTTTGGCAGGTTTTCTGTGCTGGGAGTAGTAATGTATTTATCCTTCTTTGGGCTTGACATAGTTATCTGTTCTGGGAAATTCTCAGATGCTATCTCTTCAAATATTGCTCTGGCCTCCTCTTCCTCTGTAATCTATTTCTGGGGCTCCATCTGTACTAACTTTCAGATTTTTCCACCTTCTGTATGTTACTTGCACTCTAGCATATTTTTTGTTTATTTTTTGGGGGGTTCAGTTTCTGAACTTTCTACAGTACTATCTTATGGTACTAGTCATTTTTGCCTGTACTTAGTCTATTAAACTTATCTGTTAGATTCTTTATTATGCTTGTCAGTTCCAAAATTTCCACTTTTTAAAAAGATTTGATTTTTCTGGAGAAATTTTTTTTTTTTTTTTTTTTTTTTTTTTTTTTTTTTTTTAGAACCGGGGATTGAACTCAGGCCCTTGCGCTTGCTAGGGAAGCACTTATTTTACTGAGCCATCTCCCCGGCCCTGGAGAAAATATTTTGTCATCTATATTTCAAACATATTTATCCATGTACAATAACATCATTATTTGAATAAACTGTGGGAATATTTGTGTTATATTTTTAAAAATCTTTTTTCTTGACATGTTGGGCAATTTTTTAATTGAACACCAGGCATGTTATGTGAAAAATTGTCAAAGCTCTTTTAGGGTGGCAAACCACTGGTATGTACGCTGTGGCGGGCTGCTCACTGAAAAGTCTAAAAGGTCACCATCTCTGCCCTAGACGATACTGTCTTCTAGAAGCATCATGCTGTAAGGCAGTAGGCAGCTAGAATGGGGGCAGAGAAAATCCAATCTGCATCTGAATGTGAAGAAGCTGGGCACCAGAGCCCATGAGCTTTGCGGTCCCCTGCCTAGGCCCAGCTTGCAGGCTGAGTAGTCTTGAACAGATGACTTAATACTTCAGTTCAGGCTCAAGTCAACAACTTCTGACATTGCCAGTCCTACAGATAACCCACTACTATTATGGACTACTGGACTATATTGGATTATTTTGCTGAATTCATGCTCCTACAATTTTTAAATGGCAATGGAATACCCATCTCTGACAAAACTAAACAAAAAAAGGGGATACAAATGAAGGACATTTTGTATCTGTATATACAAAATAGGATAGATATACAGCTACTTTCTCTTAATTCAGTGAGAAGAAAGATTTGTACTAGTAATGTTTCAACAAGATGTCATGTCTGCATCTTGTACTATGAATAACCACTAAGACAACAATGTGCGATGTGTTAATTATTGAAACTGTCCTACTAATTGGTTTTGAAACTGTCTCATTGCTATTTGTTTCTCAATAAAATTAATAAAAAAAACTTCAGTTCATCAACTGTTACATTTAAAATGGAAAAAATAGTATTTTTTCCACAGGGTCATTAAGAAGATGAAGTGAATTAATACATGAAAATCCTTTTAAATGGCCCCTAATACACACGAAGCTGTCAGTAAGTATCTGCTGGCCGAGTTATTCATTCCCGTTGGATCTAACAAAAACTAAGGCCTGCCAATGCATACATTTAACAAATATTAACTGGAGTCATTAGGTAATGGAACTCAAACTGTGGAAAAGTTTAGACTTTGTTAAAAGATAAAATCAGGAAGTATTGTGGGATTTAAAAACTTATTATATAGTGGCATAGTTTATAAAAGCTAAATCTTGGAAACAGCCCGAAGGCTCATCAACTGGTGAATGGATAAAGAAGATGTGATTTTATTTTTTTCTGCAATGGAGTACTACTCTGTCATAAATAAGGATAAGCTTGAGGCATTCCTCCAAATGGATATACACTGAGACCATACTCTTAAGAGAAATAAATCAGACACACATATGTAAATATAGCATTGTTTCTCTGGTGTGTGAAGCTGAAAGAATAACTAAGGATCAAAATGTCTGACAAATACTGGAAAATAGGAAAAAGTGTTCAAATGAGAAGGGGAACAGGGAGGAAAGGAAGGAAGAGACAGATAGAAAAGACAATAGAAGGAAAAAGTGGAAATAAATAAGGAGGGGAAGAGTGGTTAAAGGGAGGGGAGGAGGGTGTGAAATCAAAAGGGGCGGATATAGCATGTACAGGTGCAAATTCGAGATGATCAATATGATCGCTATGTATATCTTAAATGTACCAATAAAAATAAATTAGGTAAGTATACAAAAAAAAAAAAAAAGAAAAAGAAGAAGAAAAGAATCATTATAGTAGGGTCATTTGGATCGAATTCAAGGTACATGATTTTGCCACAGATATTGTACACGAAGCAATTTATGTTTTGACTGGTGATAGATTGATAATCACCTATCCGGCTAAGCCAGTCCACAGACAGGCAGTTAATATTGTGAAACTTCAATAAAGTCGACTGTCAATGCAATAGATATTGCAGGTGAACTCCTTGATCTCTCATTGTAATCCTTTGAATCTCTGTTATCCATCACTCTATAATACATTTGTTTAGCAGGGAAATAGGCTTCTAAAATCTCACCATCACAGTAAGCCTCAACAATAACATTTCTAAATCTGACACAAGTCTCAACAACACTGTCAGAACACTATTTAGCTATCAAATTTAGTGAGGTGATGTAAATTTACAGAGGTGGCAAGAGATTGAAAAGTGCTCTGCTTTGTGGGCTTGGACAATAAAAAAAAGTTTTTGAAGCATATTTTTCCTCACATGCCTTCCTTATCAGACATTTGAGTAGTGGGTTTTGCTATTAAGCTGCCCCCTGCCCTGACAGGCCAAAATGTCGACCTCAAAAGTTTAGGAGATTTTCCCACTCTAAATCTGCAGTGATGCAAAGAACAGAGAGAGAAATGCATTGTGGAAGGCACAGCTTTATTTTCACAAAGGAAAACAAAACTGATAAAAAGCAAGTAATACTAACAAAAAGTATTTATTTAGGCAAATGACTTACTGAGTTTTAGTTACCTTGCACTTGATTTCATTGTCAAAATGAGTTGTGGTCCTAGCGGTTCTTTCTGGAGCACAGTGTTCTGCAAAGGCCACAACTCAAGGAGAAGCCAGCAGTGCTCCGGTTAGCCTTTCCAGGCGCTACCCTTCGTGAAGAAGACATCTGCTCTTTTCCTGGTATATTTTGGATTTGTGTGAACATTCTAATGAATTATCTTCTTGTGTGTAGTTCAATGTCCTGAGGGAAGAGTTTTCTTTTATTTAATTTCAGGAAACGGGGTCTGCTCTGCCAAGGTATGGTAGAGCCTAAGGAAACACTTCCTGTGTTTAAATTAAGAGCTGAAAAGTAGCTTAAAGGGGTCTTACTAATTTGAATTCCAGGGGCGTAAGCTTGGGGAGGTTTCTGACTATGTCTGAATCCATTTCTTTCCTGCTCCTGGTGGGAATTTTGCAGGGATTTTGCATAGTTTCCCAAGGCAGTCAATTATAGACCTTTTTTAACCAATAATTTTTGAATTCATTATTCTCAAATATCAAATGCATAAGGGAAAATATATTCTTTAAGTGATGGTATAAGACACAGTGTTTCAACTAAGTGTTTCTTAAAGATTAGAAAAAATTCCAGTTGTCCTCATGCTTATTCAGAATTGCCTAGAAGAAGAGCTGAGGAGATTGTCTTCTCTTTGTGGCAGCAAGCTCCGTGAGGACAGGTGCAAGCATCTATGTGTCCCATCCTAACTTCTCTCAGAGTACCACGTGGAATATTTTGTACTAGTATAAGTTTAAAGGTGTGTAATTAAGTTTATTGATTTATATCTTTCTTGAAAATTACTTCTCATTTTAGAACATTACATTTTGATAACCTAGGGAAAAATTTAGTCCTCACAAGATACGTTCAAGGATTCTTTAGGTCATTTCACTTGCAATCCATCTTTTTTTGTACAGATAAAACTTTGCCTGTGTCAGTAGAAAGCTGTTACCTAGCAGAAGGTTTGCTTTGATTTTTGACCCTATCCTAACTAAATTCATTAAAATGGTTAGGAAACAGTGGAGGAAAGAATAATATTCAAAAAGAATTCTTACATATGGTACATTATTACTTTCAAAAAGAAAATTACATCTAATATGTTAATTAGAGCAAACTCTCAAAGACTTATTGGAAACATTGACCATTTTTAATCATAGCAATAAACAGTAGTTTGAAATGTTCAGAAAAGATTCAGTAATAATAGCTAACATTTATTGAACATTTAGATGAGCCACATTCTTTTTTCTCCGCACAGCCAAGAATTTATTTGATCTGTTCAAGCAACATTGAATTTGGCACTATGATTAACAATTTGTATATGAACAGGCCACGTCGCAGTTTTCATATGGGTAAATTATAGTTTAGGCAACAAGGCAGACTGCACTAATGTGGACAATCCATTCTGCTTTTCTCTCTTGCCTAGCTTCCATTTTTTTTATTATGATAAAGTATGGATAACACAAAATTTACCAAGTTAATGATTTTTAAATATACAATTCAATGGCATTAAGAACATCCCTATTGTCGGTGTCATCTCCCTCCATCTGTCATATTTTTTTCTTCTTCCCAGACTGATACTCATCACGCATCAGGCCATAACTCCTTATTTCCCTTGGTTCTTCTACAACTACAACCTACTTCCTGTCTCTCTGAGTTTGTCTACTAGAGGCATGAGATGAGCCATCTTCTTAATTTCTAGGAGTATTATCTCCCACAGCTGGGTCACATTTTTCATTTTTTAGTCAGCAATTTGGTTTATCATAGGCAGCCAACTACATGTAGCCCAGCATAATTTCTTTCAGCTCTAGGTATATAATCTATGTTAATTTTTAGTCATAAAAGGCTGTGGACCTTTCAATCTCATTTCACCAGATTCTCCAAAGGATTTTACAAAAACTTTGTATACCTCTGTCCCTTTTCAGCCTACATGCAGTTCTCTGTCTTCCTCCACATCTTTGGCCATCGGACTCTGAGGAATTTGAAGAGTTCATCAAGATGCTTTCTTTTGTGAGTTCTCCCAGAGTCTTCATGTGCTCTGTGGGGTTTTACCAACTCGTAATTCAGTTCCAAGACCAGCTCACATGGCAGTCAGAAGAATTGTCAGAAAGAAGAAGCTAGAACATGCAGGAAAAGAACAAAGGTAATAAATGAATACTGTTGTATACCACAAAGAGCATGAAGTTAAAATTTAATTCATTTTAAATTATCTGCTATTTAAAAAACTGGTGAAAGGGCTGGCCATACAGCTTAGTGGATTACAGAGCCTGATTAGGAAGGTGCAGGGACCACGGTTCAATCCCTGGTGTGCAGTGCTGGCCCTGCTCCTGGGTCGCACTGAGATGGTGATTGTGACTGGGCATGGTGGCGTGCCTGTAATCCCAGCGCTTGGGAGGCTGAAAACAGGAGGGTCACTACAAGTCCGACCTGCCTAGTGAGACCTTGCAGACCCTGTAGACCTTGTCCTAAATACATAAAATAAATAAATAAATAAAAAACTCGTGAATAAATTTATTGAGCTTGAGAAAGGCATCTGGTTCCTGCAAGGGTGACCGTGTAGGGACAAGGAGTGACCATGTAACCAGGAGCAGGAACTGGGTTTTCCTACTCCTTACTGGGGGATTGGGGAGGCTGGTGCATGGGAAGCTTTTAACAAAAAGTTGTTTAGTAAATTATCAAAGTTGCTGCTAAGGGAGATTTTCAAGATATAATACCAAAACATCAAAACGTGGTCATCTCAAAACAACTTGGTCTCTGGATTTACTTAGGCATTCAAATGCCAATTGGACAAACTGAACAAATGCTTTCTCCCTCAGAGCTCACTTGTGCTTGTCCACTAATATACTATGTAGCATAAATGAAGCCAGTGTGAATAGGGATTTGTGGAGCTAAGCCCTTGCTTGGTCTTTATAATGTTTTGTTTGTTTTTTTGTCCCATTTTCAATATTAACCTTGTGTGAGATTATATGTCATTGATTTTTTCCTCTAGAAAGAAAGGGAATTTTAACAGGTAAGTCTCAAAATGTATTTCTCAAAAAGTGGCCAATATACATGAAAATTACTCAACGTTTCTGATCATCATAGAAATACAAATTAAAACAACATTGAGATTCCATTTTACTTCAGGAAAAATGACAGCCATCAATAAATCAAATAGTAACAAATGCTGGCAAGGCTGTGGAGAAAAAAGAACCTTTCTACACTGTTGGTGGAAATGTAAACTAGTGTAATCACTATTGAAATCACTATAGAGATTCCTAAAAAAACTTAAATAGAAATTTCATTTGACCCAGGTTTTTCCTTTCTATGTACCTTCCTGAAAGAGTTCAAGACATTATCAGTGATCCATACACTCCCATGTTTATAACAGACAATTCATAACAGCTAAATCTTGGATGTGGAGTGGCTTCGTCCACCGCTGCCATCTTTCTCCAACCGGTGGGAACACCTTCCTGCTCTCGTCTGCCTTGGGCCCGCGGTCTTTTAAAGACCAAACACCATTCCTTTAATTAAATTGCAGAGTTCTGATGGAGAGATATTTGACGTTAATGTTGAAATTGCCAAACAGTCTATGACAATCAAGACCATGTTAGGAGATTTGGTAATGGATGATGAAGGAGATGACGATCCAGTTCTCTACCAAATGTCAATGCAGCAGTATTTAAAAAAGTCATTCAGTGGTGTACTCACCACAAGGATGACCCTCCTCCTCCTGAGGATGATGAGAACAAAGAAAAGAGAACAGGTGACATCCCTGTTTGGGACCAAGAATTCCTGCAAGTTGACCAAGGAACCCTTTTGGAACTTATTCTGGCAGTAAACTACCTAGACATCAAAGGTTTACTTGATGTTATGTGCAAGACTGTTGCCAATATGATCAAGGAGAAAACTCCTGAGGAGATTCACAAGACTTTTAATATCAAAAATGACTTTACTGAAGAGGAGGAAGCCCAGGTACGCAAGGAGAACCAGTGGTGGGACGAGAAGTGAAATGTTGTGCCTGACACTGTAACACTATAAGGATTGTTCCAAATAGTAGTTGCGTTACTGTGTTTATAATTGTTAATATTAGACAAACAATAGACAAATGCAGCCGCAAAACAATTGTATTAGCATAATATTGTTCTCATTGTATGTGTAGTTTGAGTTACAGATTCCAAATCAGTGGCTGAATTTCTTCTAGTCTGAGCTTTAAAAGTTGCTGGTTTTCTTTACTCTGAATAAAACTGAAATGTGGGTTCTCTGTAGAAAGTTGACATTTTGAGCTTTCCCTCTTTTTGTAAAGTGGTTTCTGCATAGGTTATTGTCCAGTTAACTTTAGTCAGCTTTTCAAAGTTGTCATTGTAAATAAAACAACTTGCAAAAGTTTCCTGCAATAGAATTAACAAAATACTATCTTTATTCAGAAGTTGGAAACTGGAAAAAGGCTACTTGAAGGAACTGTTCCATGTGGGGTGGTTTAGAATGTCTTCCAGGCTCCTAGAGTCAAACGGCATCACTGGTATAGATGAGCCCATATGTAGCAGGACTGTCCTAGTTGGACCTGAGGACTTGTTTTATTTGTTTTTAAACTTTTTATCTTCTTAGCTCTGAATATATTGCCTAGGGACTCAGTAACTATTGAGTTTGTGGTTTAGGGGAGAAATGTAACTAGATAGTTTGCTAGCTTTTCAATTAAAAACAACAGTTAATTCATGAAAAAGATCTTGACTGTGCTCTATATGCCCATTAAAGAATGGATAAAGAAAATGTGGTATTTATACACAATGGGGTACTACTCTGCTATGAAAAAGGACATATTTGAAACATTTGTAAGAAAATGGATGATGTGATGCACCATCATGTCATCAAAAATATAAGCTTAAAATTGTATATGAAACACAAGCTTGCAAAATAATTTCTTTTATATGAGAAACTCAAACTATAAATAAATCAGACAAAATAATAAGCAATGAGATAAAACTTTGGCAGACAGGAGTGGGACTAAGAGGTGCTGAGAGGAGGGAAAGGGAATCTAAGAACATTTAAGGTGCATTATACACATGTGCACAATATCTACAGTGAATGTATTTATTACATGCCGCAAACATGTACTAATAAAAATAGAATAAAAAATCTACTTGATTTATATATTACGTTTTTCCTTTTCTTTCCTCTTCTCTGTTCTTTACTACCTGTGCTTTATACATGTTGGTATACAGAAAGTTTCTGATTGTGAAACTTATTTGAAAATGGGAGAAGTACAGAAAGGAAAGGAGAAGGTCTGCTAAAGTACAAAGGGAAAATTGAAGAAAGACTGAATTCCTGGCACCTTATTTAAAAGTTCAGTAAGATTAAAAATTGGCTTCCTCATAAGACTGACTGGTTTCCTCTGGAAAGAAAGATCAAACAACGATTTTACTCTGTGCAGTGAGGTAGTAGATAGTGTTCTTAAAGAGGCCTATGTGAGTCTCACCACTAGCCAGCTATGGGCAGGCTCACCTACCTGCCTCAGTGCACCCATTTCCACCTCATTCACGCATTTCAAAATGGTAGCCTACAGTCTCTTGTCAGTGTCCTTTAGAATAAAATTGACAGGCTGCTGTAACTTCTCAACCAGCATTTGCTTTTTTTTGTTTTCTGAGACCAAGCAAGGGTTTGATTTTCTTTCAGGAATTATTCTATTGGTGCAAACAGCTGTTTTGTTGGTATGATGGGGAAGCAGTATTATAGAGTTCATTTATTTGAATTTTTGATTTTTGAAGACTATGCGATACCTATTTCAAATATCAGCTGTAAAGTTTATAATGTTAAGCTTATTGAGTTTTGTGACATGATTCCACTGAGCTGTGGAATGTGTAAAGAAAATTAATGTAACATCTGAAAAGTAATTCTTTTAAAAATCATGAATATCATGCTGCCATATCTTGGATTAAAAATATATTTTCAAGATTAGCTTAAAAGTACAAATTAGGTGCAACCCTCCAGGGAGATAGGAAACCCCCAAGATTGGTTGTAATTCTCTTTACTTGTGATAAAAATCGTCCTTTCTCAGATGGCGCTCTATCCAGTTCTAGCTGGGTGCTATGTGGACCAATGTCAGACCTCTCTCAGAGGATTAAAAAATTCACAACTGAGGGTCCAACAGAAATGTTCAAGAGATCTTGGTTGGGGAGGCTTGGTGTGTAGCTACCCATCAAATATTTACTGAATTAATAGAACTGAAAAAATCATTGAATGTTTTTAATGAGGAAGTTTTTGATTCTGACTCTGTGAAACATTGAAAAGCAAAATTCTTCTTAGAGGAAACTTAAGATCGGACACACTGGAGATCTCTGAGGTGGGTTTTACTCTCCCTTACAGCATACAGTGAGAAAGAAAAAAAGAGCAAGAGACAAAAATTACAAGGCTATAGGGCTCTGGGGGCAATCAATATTCTTTGTGAATAAAGATGAAGAATCTCCAGTTAACTACTATTTTATCAGACAGTGCAGGGTGTGTGTGTGTGTGTGTGTGTGTGTGTGTGTGTGTGTGTGTGTTGTGGTGCTTTTCCTGGAACAGTGCAGAAGTAGTGGTTTAATGGGTACATTTTGCATCATGAAGGAAACAAGCTCAGCTTTGTCTCCACAGCTGGGGACTCGTTCTTCCTCAGCTGTTCTCAGCAGATCCCATCCCGCTCTGTGAGAGTCACAGCCTCAGTGACCATTGAGATCTTTCTCAGCAGTGACCCAGAGGAAGCAGGATTTTTTGCATTCCAAAACCAGCCCACAAGGCAAGGCAAAGAGGCCTTTGGACAGATGCTATGGCATTTTTGCATTCTGTGGTCCCTAACAAGGACAGGTACTAAACTAAATGTCAGCCTCTGCTACAGACTTGCCTCTGTGGACAATTTTTTTCACCTCCATGGGCCTCAGTGTCCTCTCTGTAAAAGGAAGATGTGTGGTGGTTTTCAAGGTATGATTTTTTCCCCTAAAAACCCAGTCTTGTGAAGAATTCTAGTATATGCAGTAGGTAGGTGCTGGCTGTCTAAAGTTGAATCTGGGGAGGTGGCCTAGAGCCCCGTCTGCTGGGCTACCTCTTCGCCCCCAGAGTACAGCTTGAAAGCCACTGAACTTAATGGTCTGTTAGGTCCCTCTCCAGCTGTGACATTCCAGGGCACTATTAATAATCAGTGTGACAGGAGCTGTCTGGACACCAGCAGAGAGCACTTGAGGACATATTTAAGGAGCGCTTCTCTAGAGTGGCATCTTCTCCTCTCCAACCTGCTTTCTGCCTTGCCGTCTCCAACCCAGGTGGAAGTGCCACACTCTTCATTGTCTTCCATTCCTGAAATATAGGAATTATACAAGATTTCTTGCTCTTCACACAAGTCCATTAAGTCACCAGATCCTCCCCGATTTGACCTGTGGGTCTTGCCGAAACTTAGCATTTCCTCTCCAGTCCCGTTTCCATCACTAGAATACGAGTTCTTCTTTCTTGGACTATTACAGCAAAATCTCACTTTTAGTTCCTTTTCCCCTTGCTGGTACTGGTGCAGTTCTGCAGTTGATTAACCTTTATTCAGAATGCTTGACACTAGGGCTATATCCATTTTGGAAGTTGGAGGGATAGAATATGGACATAGACATTATCCTTTGGTCATGTATAACCTGAAAATCCAAAATCTGAAAAATGCTTCAGAATCCAAAAGATTTTGATTACCACGGAGCTCAAAGCTTCAGATTTAGGAGCATTTTTAGTTTGGGACTTTTGCTTTAAGGATGCTTAATCAATCTCATGTAGTTTTATGCACTTGTCCCTCGTTGTTCATAATTCAGTCTCCCCCTCTTTTCTGTAGCTAATTCCTCATCCAGCTTTAGGTGACTGGAAATCATCCACTCTGTGTGGCATCTCTGCAGAAAACCTTCGATGGCCCCGTCTGAGTGAGGGGGCTCCCGTCTGTGTCTTGCTACCAAATCTTGTGAAATTATCTAAATGTACCAATCTCTTTCGGTAATTTTAATTCATTGGGGCCGAATCCTATTTCTCATTGTATTTCATACTACCCAGTTTTGGTACCTGCTAGGTTGCAGTCCGTGGTCCAGAGGGACTCTCTCCAGTCTCCACACGTCAGCCTGTTGATTCAGTTTCAAGTGATTTAGTCAGTAGATCAAAGTGACCTCGGGGGCAGGCACTGGATAATATGAAGTACAATGGTTTCAAAAATAAAGCTATTTTAGAAACATAAAATAGTTTTCACTCTGTTCTACTATTTATCATAAATATTTCTAGTGTTTTAATAGTAAAATGTGCTTTATCTCTTACCCATCCACATCATTTAAGTAGAGAAAAATGAGAAGGTACAAGTGAAGCATGTTGGGTAAACTCAAGCAAACCTCTGGGTCTTTTGAATAAATTTCCATTTGTTCCTTTGTGCCAACCTGAGATTCAGGGAGAGTGAAAGCTGTGGGGTCCCTGTGTGCTGGCACGCCTGAGAATCTCAATTAGCAAAAACGCTGTCACCATATCATTTTCTCACCTTGCCTGGGACCAGGCTCTCTGTGGCCTGGATGGTGCATTGTGTGAATGCAAGGGAAGCATTCTGGGATGATGCCACCCAAGGGCCCAGGGCTCAGCAACAGGAATGCATGCTTGCGCTAAGGAACAGGTACCTGTCTCTGGACAGATGACCCCGGAGGAGGGAGTGCTGGATCTCAGCCCCTTTGTCAGACACTTGTGAAGTGCACACGCTCACCCTGACCAAAGCAAACAAAGGGCTGCACAGATTTTCCTTGCCCCAAAGGACAATGAATCGGTGATTGCCAACCACACAGGAAAGGAGGAGTCCGGTCTGATGGTGGCATTTTGTGGTGCTTTCTGAGCTCTGACCCAGAGAAATCCCTTCTTTGTCACTTTGTATAGCTCATTTTGCTAAGTGACAACTGAAGCTGTCACAACACAAGCCAAACAAGATGGTGATCTCCCACTTGTGTGTGGAGACTCCTCCTTTTGATGCACTCTGTGATAAGCATTATTCTGTGAGCAGTTAATTATTGGTCTTCATGCATAAAATGAATGTGACATTTGAGACAGATGTTTATTGTTTGTTACACATGCATATTTTCAAAACTGCAGCTACTGAAATTGGCCAAAATTATCATCATAAAGCCCCTCATTTGCGTAGAGAGGGTCATGTTCTGGCCCCTGACCCCTAGCGACAGCACGCTGATGTGGTCAGACACACATGTTCATACTTCTCTTTTTATTGATGGGTTGGATGGAGCTTCTTGAACAACTGTGCTTGGGCTGAAACAACCTCTGAGCTCCACCAGGGGCTGCTGTTGAACTTCTAAAAAGGATTGTATTTTGGAGAAGGGCCGTGAGTGGTGGATGGGGAGGGAGGGGTGGAATGGGGGAAGAGGGAAGAAAAAAAAATCTTGGATGAAAACCTGACATTTCTGTCTGAGGTGAAGCATGCTTTCCTGATACCACACATGGAATGCTTCGGAGGGGTCAGTAATAAATACTTTTATCCGGAATCTTCATATTCTATATCTCTACTTATCATACCCCTAGGAGAGCCATACAAAGACAGAGCTGTCAGGGTCTAATTTTGGATCTGAAAACTATGGCGGTTGTCAGGCATCTTTTCCCTTGTGTGATATTTATCTTCTCTCACAAACAAACTGAGTGCAGGGTGTTTAATTAATTTCCAAGTGTCTCCCATGGTAATTTTCCCTCTAATATATTAATACAATGATTTAAACCTTCATTCAGAGGCAGGCTTTTGGTTGAAAATCACTAAAGGCTTAGATGGTGTTTAGTGTTATCAATAAGCTACACATTCGTTGGTTTGCAGGGAATCAATAAAGTGGCCCTTTCCTCATTTTTATTTTTAGAGGCATCAATGAGATTTTAATTCTTTTAAGTGTATTAGGGAAATCACGGGTGAGCTGATTCTATTACTTTTCTTCTTTTGATTGTAGGCCGTTGTTAGGCTGTGTCTCTCCCTGCTTATGGAAGACTTACTTTCAGAAAAGTTCTGATTTGATGACAAGCAAGTAAATTTTTTTCTTTAAGTACTCCCTTTCAGAAAAAAAAAACTTGATTTTTTTAAAAAAACAAAGTTTCCAGAAGTAAACCACTGGAAGAGACAGGCCCTGGCCATATATAAATCCATGTGGATCAACAAGTGAATGCATCTTTTTCCCCCCAGTTCTTTTTCAGGAGAAAATGTGGAATAAAAAGCATCACAGTAAAAATCCTAAGGGTAAGAGCAACTTTATAGGTATACTATATGTTTCTTAAACAGTGTATTTTAGAAACAAATGGACATGTGTTAATTAGCTAACATTCATAATGTATATTTGTGTATTTTCTAAAACATCACGCTATACATGACAAATACATAACAATATTATCCGTCAGTTAAAATAAGTAAAATTGGGAAGAAAATTCTAAATGAAAATGAAATCTTCCATGATAGATCACATTTAGAAAGTTTTATTTATTTTTGGTAATGCTAATGTCTTTAATATTACTATGTTCTAATCTAAAAAATTACCTCAAATTTCATAAATATTTTTTCCCAATTTACCTTTAGGATATTTGATTACTGGAGTTATAGGCATCCTTTGAAGAAATTTTTCTCTGAAAAAGACATTTAAATACCACTTGAAAATCATAGTAATAAAAGATAAATTCCTAGCATCTTTTATGAGACTTTTAATTATTGGCAATAAAAGGTAAAATCCTTGGAAATGCGTGGGTCATTTTTTTCCTCTATGAGGATTTATTCTCTTCTCTCTGCAATCCTCAGCACTTGTCATACAAACATTTTTTTCTTGATTTATTAGAAAAATTTAATAACCAAATATCTACCTAGTGGGAAAGGAATTGTTAAAGTTCAGTTGCTCTGTTAATAATTTGTATTTTTCCCTCTCCTGCATGTTATATGTAAGCACTACAAAAATCAACCTTTTAAACACAGATTGATCCTGACAGCTTTTATTTTATGTAATTTCCAAGGACTGGTATAGAAGCACTTCTTAATTGAAATAGTTCTCTTTTTGGTTTTTATTTTATTGTCCTTTACTTCTTGACATCTTGTATATTAAATCAGAGGCTGGTTTAGAGACACGAAATGACAGCTTTTTCAGAGCCCCACGATGCTGGGTCCTGATAGATCTCAAAGCAGGCAAGTCACTCTCGCAAACCCCAGAGAAGCTTGCACCGTGATGGGCGCGTCACCGAGAGACACAACATAAACTGCAGGTTAATCACCCAGGATCGGTTCGTGTCAATTCCCCGCTGTCCTGCATCCAATTGAAGAGGAAAAAGCCAGGAAGTATTTTTTTCTTTGCTATTTAATTTAACAGAATCTGAGCTCAATTTTAGTTAGAAATTGTATTTCCTCTCAGGCGGGATGGAAAGGCCACCCGTGTAATTTCGTAGTGCGTTGTGAAGAAACTCCAAGTGTCCTCCTAGAATATTTGCCCCATTGTATCTTCCTCTGACGAGAGAACACAGAAAGCGAGTCTGATGCGGCGCAGGCATGCACAGAGAACCCATTTGTTACACAGAGATTCTGAGGCAAATGCTGTTTGTGTTGCTGTGACATTTGGGAGTTAGAAAAGGGTTATTTGGTGAAGATGTATTCATACTGGTCAGTAGAAATAAAAACGAGACAGGATGCAAAATTCTGATAACAATGTAATGAGCAGCTCAACCGATGAGGCCCATCCTCGTTGGAGGTAGAAAGCAAACATTACATAATGAGAACAGCAACAAGATGAGTGCTCGACATTTGTTTTTCAGTTCCACCTAACTCTTTATAACTTTACAATGTAAGATTCAGAAATTGGAGCCAATTACCATAATACGTGGTGGTTTGGTGGGAGCATGTTCTACATCAGACAGTTAAAAGGTTTTATTGCTATTAGGAGCATGTTAATGCCCTTGATAATGTCTCTACTTGCTTTGTAATGTCTCTTGTTGAAGTATAGAATTCTTTTATCTTCTTATTACATTATGCAAAAACTTGAATTGAAAAGATATTTGCAGGAACATTTAAAGTAGTGCATCAATCAGCTTCAAAGAAGAGAAAATGTTCTCGGAATAGCTTATAAAAGGATAACTGTCAGTTTTATTTTGGATGAACAAAGGCGGCAACGTAAAAAGCACTTTATTGTAAAAGCATACTGTGCAATTCAATAAATATGCCATATAAATATAAAAGAGAAGAAAGTTCATAATTATCTTATGACTTAAATGTAATTTAAGTAATACTTTTAAAATGCATCTAGCGGTGAAATATTCTTTTTCTTCCAAGGTTCCGAGTTCTAGCCTCCACGTCCTCATTAGGTGATAATTTAACTCTCTCGATAATGTAAGAATTTGAATAGATTAGTCATGGTCCTGTTTTTAACATATCTCAGAAAGATACAGAAAGGTGTGTGTGTGTGTGTGTGTGTGTGTGTGTGTGTGTGTGTAAAGCAATAGCAAACATTTTAATAACCACTTAATGGTATAAGCTTTTCGAACTGGTTTCTCCTTATCTGCACAGTACTCAACTTGTTCTCATGCTGTCACTGCCCCTATAAGACAATTTTGAATTTAAATGTAACTGGATTGTGACTTGAAACAGCATTTCCAAGTGTTCTGTTAGGAAAATCCATTAACAGTGGACTTTTTGAATCAGGGTGCTTTGTTATTATTCATATAAGGGTACTTACACTTTCTTTTCAATTCGAAATATTGTTCTTATTCTAGGAAGATGTCTTTAAAACTTTTTTACTATATATTTTTTTATTTTTTAAAGAGAGTACAAAATAGTAAAACAATTAGAAACCACACAGAATGTCTTTAAAACTGAATATGCTATACAACCTTATTTTTCAAGTGGGTTTCCTTGGTTACTAACCTGATAAATGCTAATCATGACGACTTTTGTGGATAAAGCTTAAAATTTTGCAATGTGAACTACGTACTTGAGGGATATGCTTAGATCCCGCACACAGAAAGTGTGATATAAATTTTCAGAATATGAGAAAACCACCCATAGAGCTCTGCTTTTGCTGCCGTGTGTTTCATGGACATGTGTGTGGGTGCAGACACCCACCTGCAGTATGTGGAAGGCCACTGATAAATATCTGTCGATGAAGGTTAGATTATTTAAAAAAATCCTGATCCATCAAGCTTGTCTTCTGTTTTATGACTTTATAAAAGATGCTAATACAATAATATGTTTTCTTCCAGAATCAAGTCTTTTCAAGATTTTAAAATAAATTTCATTTGAAATCAAATACCTAGGGAAGTTCACTTTCTCATTCTAATGTAACTAATACAATGATATGAATGCTCTTACATTTCTATGAATAATTTCTTTTAAAGATACAAATAAGGCACATTCTAATAAGATCAATTCATAACTTTGTGATATTTTGCAGTTGACTTATTTCTTATGAGTATTGTACATGATGCTTAATTCTTGGAAATAATTTTTCCTACCTGGGAAATACGCAGACCCTTTGAGAAGCAGGGCTCTGTTAGTTCTACTCTCTGAGACGCCCCATTTTCCTGTGGCTACTTCCTCTGGGTCTGCTTGGTAAGGCTCTCATTTTGAAAGTACAAGGAAAATTATCTCATAAAAAAATTTAATAACAACAGAACTTCTGAGATTTCAGGAAGCTAGAATTCTTAAGTTATTGAACTATGGGAAAAGCTGTAATTTATAACCAGCACGTTAGTATGTTGTACACATCTGTGTACTGTTTCAGAAAATAAAGGTTGTTACCATAGCAACTGCCACATAATATGGAACATACGTTATTTGTGAGATGCCAGGTTTTGTATTAAACACACACACACACACACACACACACACACACACACACCCTTCTCCCCCTCATGGCTATTCTCTATTTTAAAGGTGTTCTCTTCTTTAGTGTTCTGTTATTTTATATGTGCTGCCAAAGTGAGCCCAGTGTTGTTATTTTAAATGTTTTTTTAAAAATTTTCTCATACTCTTATAGTTTCTTAGCTAAATTGACAAGTTTGCTTAATACTGCCATGATTTGATGACCACTGCTAAAGTTATTTTCTCACCTAGTCTTACTTGGTTAATCTTTCAAGTTTTTTCTGCTTAATTTTTAAAATACAGCAACAGTATGTAGTAAGGACACATTTAGTTACTGTGAAAGGACAGATATGTGTGCCAGTTTTCTTGCCTCTTTGAGGATTTTATAATTTGGCATTGTATGATTATTGTGGCATTTTTCCATTTAAAAAATTTAAGGTTGGAAAGATAGCTCAGGGGGGTAAGCATGTACTTAGGCAAGTGCAGGGACCGGGGTTTGATCCCTGGCACCACATGCTGTGCTGGCCCCACCTGCAGGCATGCTGAGCCCTCCACCAAGGCTGAGCATGGTGGTGCACCATGGTGGCCTGTCATCCCAGTGCTGGAGAGGCTGAAAACTGGAGGATCAATATGAGTCCGAGCTGCATAGTGAGACCCTGCACCAAATACATTAAAAAAGTAATAATAAAAAATGAATAAAAATTTAAAATATCACATAAATGTGTATGATATACTTACTTTCACTTGAAATCATGTGAAGATACTATGTAGCATTTTACTTTGACAGAATCTTACTCCTTCAAAAGAATAGATTTTCAGTGTTTTGTGGTAACTGGTAATGCCAAAAAAATCAGAAACGTGAGAAATAATTTTGAAGTCTCAATTTAGATAGAAATCCTGCTAGTTTTGTATGCAGTGTAATGAATCAATAAAAGGAAGGGAGTTATAAGGTGAAAATAGGGGATCATCTGTTATTGCTGGACAAGAGATTGCAATGCCCAGCTGGTTTGGAGTAAGTCTGAAAACAACTTAATATTAGAGCAATGGTTTTTAGCTCTTACTGCATCTGTTTTGTGGCAGAGACTTTTGAAATGTAGACACATTTGATATGATAGGATTTCTTGAGAATGGTGATTTTGTCATTCAAATTGAATGCGTTATTGCCATATTTTATTGGGTTAGATGTTTCCTGGGGAGTAGTACCTTCATTTTCATTTACATAGAAAGAATGCTGGGTACTGGCTCCTGGTCCTGTGTCATAAAAAGGTACTCTATCCGTCCTAAAAACAGAACACTTCTGGTGAAAAATGGCAGAATGACTAATACTCGCCATTCTTTAAAAAAGAACATAATAGTTTGATCAATAAGCATTCATTAAACATCTACCATGTGCTAGGCACAGTTTTGGGGATATAAAGATGGATAGGAGAGCTTCCTTGTGTCCAGGGAGCTCACAAGTCTAATCAAGGAGTGAAGCACACCACGTGCTAGTACTGGGAGCTGTATGTTGCTGCATGATTTTTCTACAGACCTCACTGGTCAAGAACAACAGCAACAATAATTGTAGCCAGCAGTTATAGAACACTTACTTTTTGACAAGCACTTTAGATGCATTTCATGGTTTAACCAATACAGTATTTCTACAAGGGCTTTACTGAGGTGAAACTAGCCTTAGACGATCTGAGTAACTTGCCTAAAGTTATACAGTGGAGTTAGGATTCTTGGGCCTCCTCACACTCAAAGAGCTTTTGTATCTGAACTGCTTGCCCCACCTGTACTGCTATGTCTTCGTCCTTGGCACCTTTTCTCCTACCAGGATTTGTAGTAGCTGCCTGAGTCGCTACTTGGCCTTAACTTTTCTCCTATAGTCCATTTCCTGCTTATAAGAATACAAATCAGGCTCCCTGTCTGCCCTGCTTAGACCCTTCCCATTGCACTGAATTTGTAGTCCAGGCCATTTCTATGGCTTATGGAGCATTGAGAGCTGGCCACCCCATTAGCCCTAAAACTTCACCCCAGCTTCTTTACTACGCTTATACCAACATTTGGCACACTTCTGTAAAGGTAAGTAGGCCATATATAGCCTTTATTGCAGCCACCCAACTCTACTATTAGAACAGAAAAGCAGCCAGAGATGTTAAATGCACAAATGCATGAGGTTGTGTTCCAATAAAACTTAATTTACATAAACAGGTAGCAAGCTAGAAATGACCTACAGACCATAGTTTGCTGACCTTTGTTCTTGACTTTATTTTGTACTTTGTTCCCCCAGTTTGCCAAGGAACTCCTACCTTAGAGTCCTCCAGATTGTCTCCCTTTAGACCTTGTCTGGAAGGTGAGCTTCTTCCTGATCACTGGACCTCACTGGGCCCCAGAGCTTCACTTGGCTGCCATGTGAAAGGGATTCCACCGAGTGAGTCTTACACCCCATCATTTATTTTATCTTCTCCACAGCTCTTGTGATAGAGAAAATCTTGTTCATTCATCTGCTTACTTCTTCAGTAACTGTGTCCCCTCTGTAAAGTGACCTGTGTCTGTGGGAGACTCTCGTCTTGTTCTCTGTGGTATTTCTGTCAGCCAGAGAAGAGGCTGTGGCACAAAGTGGGTGCTCAGTGAAAAATGGTTTTAGCTGAAGGATGACAAACCTTTCTTAATCCCAAACTCACTCTTTTAATGGTTTCTCTACACTCCCTGTCCCTAAAAATAAAGTCACACCAATGGCGTGGGGTGAGGGTGGGGTTTATCACACCAGACTCACAACAGACCTTCACACTCTGGCAGAGCTCCAGCTCTACATATTTTTGGTTGGGCCAGGGAAGGTCTCTCATGCTGTGTGTCATTGCCTTTGTAGAAGCAGCTACAAATCCAGTGAGTGGTGTCACTTCCCTCAGGCTCCTTTGTCATTTCTCCATGTAGCTATGCACCCTCTGGCCACCTTAGATGTCTGTGCACTCTCTCTGGGGTCCCCAAGGTCTCCTCTATCCCATTGGGGCCTGGTGTCCTCTGGCAAGAACCTGAACATTCTGGGCCGGCCATTGATTTCAGTCCCACTGTATGCTGCCACTTGGAAGAGCCAAGTAGCCTTGAGTCAGTGGTGGAGTGGGGGAGCAATGTCCTTCTTTTTTGCTTTCTCTAAATATCAGTGATTCTGAATTACTCATGTTTGTGCCCCTAAATTCAAGAATTTTCAATGTGTGCTTACCATCATCTGATACATGCACAATGTCTATGGTATGTCTGGCATTGTTTGGAGAGTTTTATGCACAATAATTTGTGTAATCTTCACAACAGATGTGAGACAGATGACGGTGTGATTTTATTTTTATTTATTTATTTATTTATTTTGGCAGAACTGGGGATTGAACTCAGGCCCTTGCGCTTGCCAGGGAAATGCTTATTCCACTGAGCCATCTCCCCAGCCCCCAGATGTGAGACAAGAACACCATTATCCTCATCTCTTGGGACAGAGAGGTTAACTGACTCACTCATAGCCACCAGTAAGTGATGGAATTGACATCTGAAACCAGGTGACTGACTTAAGAATTCATGCTCCTAATCACAGGTCTATGCCCAAACACTGAGAGCGCTGGCTGTTTGCAGGTACAAGTTATACTTTATGTACTATTCATACATTTGCTCTATGGGTAGAAGAGTACTTGAATAATTTTATGTAGGTTAGTCAGTCTTCTGGGATTCTGCCATACACCCCAGTCACCTCCATCTATGAAGAAGTGAAAGGCTTAGACATGTGTTCCATGGGGAAAAGTGCGGCTAGATGCAAGAAACTGATGCTACACTCTGTTCTAGATCTCTTGTCTACTGTGATATGTATAATGTAGAGTGAAGATGTCTCCCCAAAGGCTTATGTGTGTGAGATTGCATTTCTGATTTTGTTTTGCAGTACGAGGAATTGAACTCAGGATCTTGTACTTGCCAGGTAGGCACTTGTGCTGCTGAGCCATCTCTCCAGTCCTGTGTGTGTGTAATTTTGGAAGGTGATTTGGATTACATGGATGCTCTGTTTAACAATGGGCTACTGTTAGGAGGTGATGCCCAGTTGGAAGAAGTGGGTCCCTGGGAACAGGACCTGGCAGGGTCTGTCTCCAACCTTGGATCCTCCCTTTTGTCCCTGATTCCTGGCTGTCTTGATACTGTAGATTGTATGCCATACAGGACATGTGAGAGATAGTTGGGGAAGAGATAATGGCCTGGATTTTGAATAGTCTTGACCTATAATTTTAGATTTGGATTTTATTTTGTAGAAAGGGGTGGGAAGCTGGGGGAGCTAGTAACAATCAACAGATGAGAGCTAGATATGGAAGAGCATTCTACTGTTCCTTTCAGAGGGTAGGAGTTCAACCTGTGATTCAAAGTTCACTTGCTGTCTATTCAAGTAGTGTGTGGACTCAGCTATTGAAACAGTAAGAGGGATAAGACTCTATGTTCTTGGTTCTAGTATAAACTAATATCTTACAATGTCCCTGGTCAAAATGAGCTCCATTTCTCTCACTACTTGTGAAAAAAGTTGCCCTATTTATATCTGATCCCTTACTCTACTATGGCAGGAGTATTGACCCCTGGGAGAGACCCCAAGAAGTTCTAGAAGTATTGCCCTGGAGACCCCCCTCATGCAGCTGACATCATACCTGATTATCTTGAATGGCTGTATCCAGGTTACTCAGTCTCCCAAGACTCTGCCACACATCCCAGTCACCTGCCATCTATGCAGAGGTGAAAGCACAAACCATTCATCTAAGAAGCTACCTTCCAGGCACAGTCATCTCTATCAGCACTGGATATAATTGCATTTTGTTTCCTTTTCTTAACCTGAAAGAATAAATAAAATCTGAAAGGTATAATAGATGTAAAATGGAAAGAAACTGAATACAAGGAATAAACAATGAAGATGAGGAAAGGAAAAAAGATAGGAAAAAAAGGAAGGGGGAAAATCGTATAAGCTTATATACAGGATAGCTGAGATGATTGTCCTACTAACTTCTATCAGTTTTTTTTAAAGTAGCAGTTATTGTTTAAAATTTTCACTTTGACTAGTTGCATTTTCATGTACACCTAATCAGGCAGTTATTTATGTTTCACTTGCCTGACTCCCTCAAAGGGGTATATTAATGGAATTCAACAGTGACATCACAGGCCTGTCAATGAAGTATGTTTCCCCTTAAGAGTCAGATGCCCATTTGAAATTACAGTCTCTTCACCCAAACTACTTTTCAATGTGGTCATCTCTTCTCTGAAAGAAACATTTAGGTGTATTGACTTATGTCAGAATCGACACCTTAGTTCCTTGCCATGCTTGTATAAGACTACAAAAGGAAAGCCATCCCATCCATCTGTTCTGCGTTCTTTCTGTTCTCAAGCAATGCCAGCTGTCCCCCTATCTGACCAAGGAGTGAGTGAAGGGAGAGTGAGGACAGATTCCCAAGGCCCAAGAGGAGTGTGTTCCACAGGAGAGCACCAGGGACCTCAATGAAGCATTCGAGTAATAGGAAGAAATGATCAGTCAGAAAAAAGAAATAGTCATCATTCTTAACTTGTTCTCTGTTTCCCCAGGGTCAATCTAGAAACATTTTTGATTCCTATGATTTTTCAAATTTTACAACAGGTTTGTTCTTCTCAAATGAAGGCTTCAGTGATTGCTTTGTATAAAACATAAAAAACCCAGAACTTTGGTTGGTAAAAGGGGTCATGTGTCTTGGAGAGATTTTCACCTAATCCTCTTCTCTCTCACCCTACATATCCCTGTCTCTTACCTATAGGATTCTGACAAATTTGATATGAAAATCGCTGCGCTACCTCACCCATTCATTCTGACACTTGCTTTAGGAGTGTAGCTTATATGAAAAAAAAATTGGTAAAGGAGCATTTAAAGAATGATCAATTTTTGTCTTAATAATGAATTACTCTAGACTTCCCGTATTTTCCACTGGCAACGATGTGACGTCTTCGAGATAGAGCAAAGGATACCAAAGTGCGCTGGTTCTCGGAAGCATCCCTCCTGAGGCCCTCTGTCTTCCTCACTCCCACAGTTGCTCCTGTAATGTACTACTCTTTTTCTCAAGAGGGGTAAAATGATCCTTTTGCTTAGCACGCATTACTGATCTATTTTACATGATGGGGGTTGGGTATCCATCCCAGTGAATGTGTAAGTGAAGACCAGCTTAGGGCAATTTTTAACCTAAGTGTAACCTTTTCAGAGAACCAAAAACTTAAAGCTGTGTCATCGCCCACATTTACAACTTGAGAAACAGTTCAGTTGATGAGAGATGGGAGAAGACCAAAGACCGGAAGGGAAGAGGTGGGAGGGAAGGAGGCAGGCGAGCAGAAGATGTGGCCTGGCGAGCAGCTGGGGCCGTGAGGAGGTGGCCAGCTCCTCCCCTCTGCTTGCTTCCACTGCAGTGTCTCCTGCTCGTGAGCGCCCCTCACCTACTGGTCAGCGGTGCTGCAGTCCTGCCCCATGGGACTGCTGAGCTACTGAGCTGCTAGCACCCTCTGCGCTGAGGCACTGAGCTGCTAGCACCCTCCACGCTGTAAGGCACTAAGCTGCTAGCACCCTCCACGCTGTGAGGCACTATGCTGCTAGCACCCTCTGCGCTCGTGAGGCTCCGAGGAAGGCCCTCCGCCTCCCAGCGCGCGTCAGCTCCAAGGCCACCTCTGCCTTCGAGGAAAGCTGCTATGCTGTGGTGCTTTTCCTCTCTTTGAGAAATGATATCTGTGAATCAAAGAGAAAAATAGGAATTAGAATTTCGTGGGCCTTCCTTGGGGCTCTAATTTCCTTCCAAATATTTTTTGAGGAGTTTTTTCTTGTTCTATAAGCACTCAGTCCCTGGTGGACACTGTCTCCTACACTTTAGTTCTTACACACCTCTTTCAAGATACTACCTGTGCTATTGTCCTTAATATTAAAAAATCATCTCAAAATTGAGTAATTTGACCTTACTGTAAGTCATAAAATTGATAAAATCACAAGTGTGTGATGTTGTTTAAAATAAAGAGAAAACACTGAGGTATGATGCAAATAAAATTATTTCATCAATGGTAGACGGTTCATTCTTTCTAGTTCCTGACTTGAGTACTAACTGAAGACCAGATGAAAATTTATGTACCATGCAACAAAGAAGAATGAAATGGGGAAACTGATAACTTAGAAAGTTGGAAGAAATCTATGGGCCACAGAATAAATTTATTTAAAAATAGGAATTTCTCATCAATTATCCTCATCAAATATATAATATTATGTATTTATGTATAACATTTATATCCTGGTTTTGAGTGGTGAAGTGATTGTAAGTCTGCAATCTAAATGTGAGTATTCCCCGAGGCATCATATACCATCATATACAGTATGTTGTTTCCTCATTAATTTCAACTGGTGATTATAAGTAACATTTCCTGAAGGAAGTGTGGCAGTCTTCTCATTTTCCTGCATTTGCTACTTTTTAAATAAACAGGGTTTCTGTGATTTTAAAAAAGCACACTACCTAATAACACTCTCTATCAACTTAGCACCTTTGTGATTCTTAGGAAAAAGACAAATAAGGTTATGTTATTAGTTTATGGCTTTCTATTTGACATAGAATTTCCCCTGCAGATTCCAGGGTAAACAGAACAAAAGATCAGTTTTTATAATTCATCTTTTCTTAGAGTATCTTCTGGTAACTCATTATTTGGAGATAGCTGTGAAAAGAAAGATTAGGAAAGTAGACATCATTAATTGTGTAATTCACAATAATAGTAATTTTTTTTGTTTATATGCCTTTTGGATGCATTTTTTTCTGAGAAAGCCTGAATGGAATAATTTTCTCTTTTTCCTCTATTTTCCAAAGCTCATTGATACAACACAATGCATGCTCCATTATAATCACGGCTATCATGACTTTGGGAAACTAAGGTTTCAAGTAAACATGCTGTACACAGCCTTATGAAAATTTTGACTTTTGTGTTTGAGGATAAAAAAGGATTCCTCTCCACTGTAGAAAAGAATTCTTGAAAATGAACCAACGAATGGACTCAGCCCACAAATACCTAGCTGAGACTATCTCTGTGAAGAATGACATGCCTTCAGTGTGAAGGAGGTACAAGAAAAAGACGTAATTAAGGGGGGAGAAATCAGAAACTGGAGCCATTAAAGAGACTGTGATATGAGGAAAACACTGTACAGGAGATGGGACCAAAGATCTCAGATCTGAGAGCTGAAAGGGAATGAAGCTAGTTAAAATTCCGCTGCTCATTCCCTCCACAGGAGAAATGATATTCCTGTGTGATACCACTTGCTGCTTCATTTTGAGAAACAATTAAAAGATGCAAATATTTATGAATGACTGTGTATGTTGTAATCCTATTTTGAAAACAAACATTGCCTTGTATTAGACTCTCCATGCGCAGTGCTGTTGGGATCGTGTGGTTAGGACAAGCCTTCCAAAATGAGCTCACTATCGCTACCCAGACAAAGGGATGCGCCTCGGAGAGTGCGTTCTGCTTGCCTGCAAGCTGCTGCCTGTGCCAAATGAGCATTTTAAAAACCATTCAAATTAAGTTGAAAATTTGTAATTATATTTTCCCTTTTAATTGTAACTTATGCAAATGTTATATTCCAGCTGTACAAATAATTTTCGCTTCAGACTACAACATTCACATTAAATCTAGCATGTAACACCCTAATACAAGATTCTTCCCGGGCTGTGGTTGCAGATTTAGAAAGCAAGTTGGCTTGGGTAGTTAGAGCTTCTGTTGCTGTGACAGTGCAGTGAAGTGTGGATTGCAAAGTGACCAGAGAGAAGGAAGACACCTTTACTGTAGTTTACTAGAGACAGTTTATGAGTAGAACACATAGAACAACAAAGCAAACAAAGAAAAAAAAGCACAAAGTCTAAGGACGCTGTATATTCATCAAGGTAGATATTGTATCCTATAATTGATGAATTCAGCTTCAGTGCATTAGTTACAGGAAAGGGTTGTATGTGACTCATTTGTTAATTGTCATGCATTTTAAACCACTTACCACAAACAGAAATTGAGTATTTTCCACTTTCAATGAAAATTTAACTTGGGGAAATCATGTATGAAATCACTTGAGTCTTTAACTGAGAGTGAAAGATGCATACATTGGCTTAGAAACAAGTGCACACACAATATTTAAAGGATCTTATGTACCTGAGAAAGGACACAAAAATTAAAAGCCCACCTCATGTAAATGTAGCACATTGCTTTTTTTACCTACAGGGCTCTCTTTATATAAACCTGGGAAGGTTTTCGTATCTTTTAGTATGGGAATAAGGGGGATCTTGATTTATTTCAATCCTGCTGCCTGCTGATCAGCTTTTTGTAGTGGTTTTCTGTAAGCAATGGAAGAGAGGAAAGAAGAAAGTTTATTCAGAGAATTCAAAACCTTGTCGATAAGTCTGGCACACTTATGGGACAAGACCGACTACAATAAAATAACTTGTGCATTTTTACAGGCTTAGCAGAGTTCTACACTTGATTTCTCAGTTGGGCAAATTGAGATTTAGTGAAATTTAGTGATTTGTTTAAAATCACACGTCCAGTAGTGATCGCAGTGTGTTTAAAGCCCAGGAGTTCTGACTTCTTGCCCTTTGTTTTCTTAAGGCCCTATCAGTTGAAAACTACCATTAAAAGTTCTGTTTCTTGAATGGCTGTTTTTCCCGTACTTGCCTGTGAAATTAACTTTGACTCTGTTGGAAAATTTTCTAGATTTTTAAACACTTACCTAGGTCCTAAATAGAGATTGGAAGGGTTTGTTGATCTCTAATTAGCTCTGCTTAGTTAAAATTGATCTTTAAACAATAGAAAATCCAAGGCAAAGATCCCATAGCCTTGAAAGCGTGCTGTAAATCCATATGCATCAGGTCAAAGAGCAAATAATTAAAAGTCCAGATTGATTCTTTCGAAAAAGGGCAGTGCAAGGAAATGCTAAAAAATAATGGCTGAGGCTGGAAAGCTTCAGTGGTAGGCTATGTGCCTCCCGGCTTGAGAATGCTCACAGCCTGCACCTTATTCATCGCTCTTGACACATTCTGTTACGTAAATAACTGTAACTGCCACATTCCTTTCACTTAAAGAGAATTTTGGGTGCTCACATATGGCACAAAGATTGATAACGGTAGGACTGGTGTGTTGTTCTATGTGCAGTGGTCTCCTACAGATGAGTATAGAGACTTTTCTTCTTTGTAAGCACATTCATTCATTAGTTCGTGTGTTTACCGACTTACTCATAATGCACTCAGGGACACTTACCACGTGCCAGGCACTATTATGCTTAACGCTACGTGTACAGTTTGACAGAGGAAATTAATCATGCATTTAATGATTATTTATCATCTACATGTAATTCATGACCTAAAGGAACCAGAGGTTCTTGGTTTCTGGTCTTTCTGTCATCCAAGAGGTCAGTTGTGCTGCCCATGTCCCAAACCAGAGAAGTTTCTTTATATCTCTTATGTCTCTGATTTAACCAAAGTGAGACTTAGAGATACAGACTCCTGCTACCGGAGTATCTCACCAGATGGGCAACTATACACCACTAAAGAAGTAACAGTACAAGTTCTCATATGTCCTGAGTCTTAATTGACCTTAGAGGGTTAGGGCCAAACACCTATAATATTCAATAACGGAACTTAGAAAAAATGGGGTATATTGATGAATGTCCATTTTGTATGTGTATTCAAAGTGGTTAGGATAGATATATAGTTGCATTCTCTTAATGAATGGAATGATTTGTTCTAATGGTGTTTGTAAATAGGATCTCAAGTCCACATCTTGTACAGCAATTAACCACTAAGAAGAATATATGCAGACCATTTTGTATCTGTGTATTCAAAGTGGTTGGGATAGATATATAGTTGCATTCTCTTCATGAGTAGAATGATTTGTTCTAATGGTGTTTGTAAGTAGGATCACAAGTCTGCATCTTGTACAGCAATTAACCACTAAGAAGAATATATGCAGTGTATTATT
>NW_004524650.1:5221394-5224159 GCF_000260255.1 Octodon degus | reverse complement strand
GAAAAAAAAAGAAGGGAAAGAATATATGCAGTGTATTATTTGTTGAAACTGTACTTCCAATTTGATTTGAAACTGTCTCATTGCTGTTTATCAATAAAATTTTGAAAAAAAAAAAAAAAAAGAAGTAACAGTGTCTTCCCTAGCAGGGCTGTGGTTAAATGCATAGACATTGGATTTGGGTATGTGTGGTTCATATCCCTGTTCCACGCTCACTAATGAAATTCTTATTATACATTAAGTTTATTCATTAGTTGAATGAATACTATCTGCAAAGTTTGCAGTGCCAACTAAATTTAAATAAATACGGATGGTCCTTGACTTACAATGAGGTTATGTTCAGATAAGTTGAAAATAATCATCAATCAAAAGTACAGTTACTACATCTAGCCTGTCCCTATCACAGCCCAGCACAGAGGACGTTCTCGTATTACTTGTTTATCCTGGTGCCTCGTGACTGGCTGGGAGCTGCAGTTCCATCTTCTCTTGGTAGAATCTCAAGGAAGTATCTGCCAGATACTGCTACCTGGCCAGGGATTGGGGGAATCAAAATCCACAACTTCAAGTACAGTTTCTACTGAAAGTTACAGTTTTTGTACTTTCATAAGGTTGGAAAATCCTAAATCTAACCATGGTAAGTCAGGGATCATCTGTACATGCTTGATGGCCTACGAGTAAGGGAGATCTGATAAACAATGGTTACTAGCGACATTTGGCTAAAACACACTTCCCACATAATGCCTGTTTCCATTTCCAAGCCCTGCATCCCCGCCTGCCATATTTCAGCCTCTGTCTGTTCCTGACACTATTTGGTTGGTGGTCGGTAAGTGCAGCTAACACCCTCTGATTCCCTTCCCTGGCTTCGAGATGCTGATGATTGCTTGGGTTTCTCGTGGCGGCAGTGCCAGAGCTGACCAAGCTCATCTGTGGATGCCTCCTGGAGAGTATCATAGGGATAACTGGGGAGAAAGCCAAGGAGGAGGGGCTCCAGCCTCGGAGAGAGGGACCCTGGGATACAAGAGTCCTTGGTCTCTTTTCATGGTCCTCTGTCCTCAACTTTCTAAGTTCTGTTCTCCCTCTTTTCCTTCTTCATCTTTTCTTGAGACATTTACAAGTATGCATTAACTCCACAGTTCCTGAGCAGGGCATTATCTTTATTAAGACTTTCAATTCCTGTGGATTATGGATTTTTTGATGACCTCTCCATTGCCCCAGGATCTGCCACTGCCATTTATTTATATGGTCTTCCACATTGATGAAATGCAGATAAATTGAAAAATCTGCCCAGAATTGTTGTCCTGAGGATATAAAGAAACAAGCATTTCCACAGTTAATTGTGTGTGCATTTTTAATCATAGCCTAATAAATTGGTTTTTTTTTTATGGCTTCAAGTCTGCTTCTGGAAAAGTCTCTGAATACTGACACCTTCCTTTCATGTGTGAGCAGCTGCTGTCTCAGAGTACAGGCTAAGAGGAGAGGAGCAAGCAATACAACTGCACAGGGGAGCATGAGGTTTTTTATGTTTTAGAAACAGAAGAAATTCTTTCCTTCAGGCTTCGGAATCATACTAGAAATTTAGGGTAAGGAAAGCTACACACAGCATTATAGGGCTCTGGTGAACCGCAGTTGGCAGCGTAGCACTTTCCCTGTCTTGCTGCCTTGCCTTCCCCAGGAGACAGGCCGCTGCCCAGAGCCTCTCGGGGTTCACTGAGGTGCCTATGTCAGTGCTGAGCCCCAGGGCCCACTACTGTGGATTTCGATTCATGAGGCCAGGTGGGGCCCAGTGTCTGCACTTGCAACCCTCGCCCTTCCTGGAGACCACAAGACTCTCCCTCCTGAGTGCTCCTCTGCTTTTGCCCGTTTTCCTAGACTAAGGGAGGCTCGGGGGAGCCAAGTGGCCTGGCGAAGCCAACTCAGCTGTGTGAGAGCTGTTTATTTGGAACTCCCAGGGCTGCCTGAGACATTTGCTGTCAAGCTGCTGCTGAGGGAGACACCTATGATTCCATTAATTATTTAGGGGTCCAAAGTAGATGCCATTAATGAATTTGAATGTATTACAATGATCCTAATCAGAGTAACAGATGCAAAATGACAATACGATACACACAACTTTCCCCCAGTGAGTCGCACACTATTAAGGTCTGTTGCAGTCAATGAGTCCAGATGCTTCCACACACTTACTGACCAGGAAAGATCCTGGTTTCATTACACGAAAGAAAATAAGTTCATCCTGTCATCTCGCAGAGTTAAAGCGGGATCCGGTGCAGCAGCTGGTAAGGCAGCATACGTTGGCTTGCAGTAATAATCCTACTTCTGCTCCAGGATTGAGTGAGTAGAGGGTGCTATTGCATCTGGGCTTATCTTTCCCTTTATATTGCTTTTACGCTTTCCCAGCTGAGATGGTTTACTCCTGCTAAGAGAGCCTCCGACAGACTAAGCAAGTTTTATATACACACTATGTCAGAAGAAAGTGAGCTATTTTTACAAAAGGTAAAATCATTAAAACCAGAATAACAAAACTAAAGTTGACTGTGATAAAATGTGAACCGTAAAGCTCCACAATAATGTGTTTCTAAAAATAAAGGCAGATTTCTAATATGAACCAGGGCATACACCACAGGCATTTCCCCCTTCTAGTTTTTGGAATTATACAAAAAAAAACCAAATTGAAGAGTTTCTGTATTTTGAGAGGTAGAGGAAGGGGGGAGAGAGAAAGAGAGGAGAGAGAGAGAGAGAGAGAGAGAGAGAGAGAGAGAGAGAGAGAGAGA
>NW_004524650.1:5216237-5221294 GCF_000260255.1 Octodon degus | reverse complement strand
AGAGAGAGAGAGAGAGAGAGAGAGAGAGAGAGAGAGAGAGAGAGAGAGAGATAAGTCTACAACACCTGTTCAGGCTGCCAAGAGATGCTGAAACTGTCCGGTAGCTGTGCAGGAGAAAGCAAAAGGAGACAACCCAGACAGAGCCAAGAGACGGCAGCTCCAGGAAGCACCAGTGAAAAATTCATGCTGAAGGTGAAGTGCTCACTTGAAGTGAGAAAGTTAACAAAGTTGTTTAAGAAATGACATCTCCAGGGCTGCTGCAGCAAGCTCTGCTCCTGGCTCTGAGAAATACAGGAGAGGGCTGAAAAAGCGTGAGAGGAGCTGCATTTGCAGGAAGTCATCTATTTCTGGGCTGGCAGACAAGGGAATGGAGTCTGGAAGGCCCCCTAGCCCTCCCTAGTAAAAGATTGCCTGAAAATAGCTAGTTTTTGAAAATGCAGTTCACTCAATGAAGAAATGTTTTCTAAAAGGTGCTGAAAGAAAGGTTTTATGCTAAAATTGTGGTCAACAGGAGCTAAACCAAACAGCAGATGGAGGATGCTCGCTCGTAAACAGATGAAAAACATGTTCTGAAAATTTGCTTTAAATTAATGTAAAAACATAGTCAATGAAGTGGTTACCTGGTGACAGAATGTACCAAAGCAGAAGTGCGTGAACACAGCCGAGAGGGAAGGCAGTAACAGGGAGTGTGAAGCGTGTGCCATGGCAGGGGTAGGAAATCACAGGAGGAAGCCAGGAGTGGAAGAAACCGGAAGGAAAGAGATGCTCTAACAAACCCAGTGATGGGAACACTGAGTATGCACAAAAAAGGGAATCTCAGATACATGTAACTGGAGTTTTAGAAGAACAGTATGAAAGGTAGAAGGAGATCCAAACATTTAAAGGTATAAATCGGGAAAACTTGCTGATAGTAAATTATGTAATTCAACATACTGAAGTATAGTATGATGCAGTGTAGGTGTGCCAGGGAAGATGAGTCAGACTGTCAGTGACACTATAGGAAGTACCCTAGTGAAATTACTGGACTCTAATAGTTGAAGGACCAATTCTATGGGGGAACAAAAGATTGAAGTGAAGTTGCAGAAGGGAAAAGCAATCAGGCTGCTCATATCAGGACGTTCTCATCCACTGCAACATTAAACACCAGCCCGCGAAGGCACAATGCCTGTCAGACCCCCAGCACAGTGTGAGCCAAGGATGTTATATTGATCTAGTCTGTGCAAGGAAAATTTCAGAGGACCCTGTTTCCATGAGCTTGTGAGTACACAGCTCCAGGGAGATCTGCCAACCCTGTTGTGGCTTGGCCAACTGAGAAAGAAGAACTGACGATGAGCTCTTTATTTTCATATCTGGGATGGAAACTTTTTACTAGAAAAATTTCAAAATACACAAAAATAGAGAGAACAATATAATAATCACCTCATGTCCTGTATCCAGCAACAGTTATCATAGCCAATCCTATCCTGCTCTTGTTTTATCATCATTTTCTTCTCAGCCTACAGCCACATAATAATTTATCATTCCACTCCATCTGTAGGTATCTCAGTAGGTATCTTTAAAACAGGAGTTATATTTTTGAAAAATAGAAGAAAGTATTTTAGGTGTATATTATTATAGCATCTAAAATAAATGATAGTAATTATTTATTACCATCAAATATGTGTTGATTTTTCTACGATTGTCTCTAAAATATTTTTCTAATAGTTGACTTTTAAAACTGAGCTCTGAATAAGGGTCATACCTTAAAATTAGTTATATTTTTGGTCATCTCTGTTTTTTATAAACTAAGATCAATTTAATCTTCAAATTGAAATTTTCATTATAATAATCTACAGGCGCTTTATCTACAGTTGAGGAAAAACTCAGATACAGTTCTGAGTCTGGATTATTTTGCTCAACATGATGCTCTCCCATTTCACACACTTTCCTGAGACCGTCACCGTCATGATTTCATCCTTCTTTATCATTAATAATATTCCACCGAGTGTAAGGGCCACATCGTTTGTACCCTCTCATCAGTTGCTGGAAGTCTAGGTCCTTTTTATAGTTTAGGCTATGCAGATAGCTCTATAGTATGTTCACTTTAATTCTTAATTCAAGAAGGCTAATACCAAGGAGTTTCTTTGACATGGAGATGTATCCATACCCAGTGCACATCCTAAAGGGAAAACTGCTTGCTAACAGATGCACAAATTCCATCATAAAAACACAAGAAACATGATAAAACAAGGGCAAAGGCCTCCAAAAGTTCATAACTGTCAAATACCTGAATCCACAGATATCAAAGGGGATGAAATAATACAAATAATTTAAAAAATTGATTGTTAAAATGATTAACAAATTCAAAGAAGATGCAAGTAAGTAGATGAATAAATTAAAAAAGAGAATGCAGGAAACAAATTCGTACTTCAATAAAAAGATGAGGATTTGGCGGGGTGGGGGGAGAAAAGCAAACAGAAATCTTAGAAATGGAAAACTCAACAAGTCAAATAAGAAAACTCCAATAGATATAATCAAGCAGAAAAGAAGCATAGTAGGGCTTGAATACAAGATAAATAAACTAGAATATTCAGACAATAATACAGAGAAAAGAATAAGAATCCATGAAGAGAGTGCACTCAAGCTCTGCAGCATTGAAAGACCAAACTGGAGGCTCCAGCCTCAAGGAAGGAGAGGAAACGTCGGCTGACAGCATAGAAAACCTGTTCAGTAAAATAAGAGAACTTCAAAAATTGTGCAAATACAGGATATTCAGGGACTAGATTTAAAATTCCAAATATATAGAGCTGGAACTTCACAGCATGTCATGGTTAAATTGGCAAAAATTCAAAACTAGAAAAGGACACTAAAAGCTGCAAGAGAAAATGTGAAATGATTTCAATGGCAAATTCATCAGAATAAGAGCAGATTTCTCAACAAACTCTAAAGGCCAGGAGTGCTTCAAATGATGAATTTTAAGCCCTGAAAAAAAAAAACCCACCAAACTGTATTACTATATTACTAGACTACTACAACCTGCAGAATTATCCTTCAGAATTATGGGAAAAATAATATCTTCTAAGATATTTGTCACTTGTATCTAAGATTATCTTCTAAGATAAGCATAAACAGAAAAGATTTGTGACTGCTAAATTGATTTTGCAAAGCATACTTGATGGTGACCGCTGAGTCTGTCCTAAGCCTAGGCCTCTGGTCTGGAACTGGGCAGCGGCTCATAGTCAGTGACCCTCTATCAATCACTTGCCCTTGCTGAGGCCTGTAGTAGACTGTGAAGCCATCATGCCTCAAGGGACAAAATAAAGTTGCGGCTGAAGATGTCTGGCTCCAACCCCAAGTAAGTAATTGGAGACTGCTGCTATGGGCATTTCATGCCTACAGTAAATGTCAATCCAGAGATAAGGTCATTCTCCTGATGACCTTATCACTTTATCATTATGATAAATCATTACATGATTTACAACTTGGAAGAAATATCTGAGCTGATTCTCATGGTTCTGCTCAGAGTTCCATTTTTTCTCAGTATCCCCCTCCTTTGTTTGAAAACCAAATAAATATGGGCCACCCAGAGAAGTTTTTCGTCTTAGTTCTCAGACAATCTCAAATTCTGTTAGAAGCCCTAGAATCATAACACTTATTTCTTTCATTTACACCTTTGTTATCTATTCATTTGGGAGGTTTACGCCCTTATCAGTCTGTGATACCTACACAGAAAAGAAAGGTAAACACAATCAAGAGAGCATGAGAAATAATAAATCTCATTACAAGAATAGATAAACAAATCAGAATCAAACAGTCAACAAAATAACATGAAATGATGCATACCATTCTATGAAAAACCTGGATACAACTGGTCTTAATTTGCCAAGTAAAAGACATAGAAGTTTGTGTGGGATTAAAAACTAAACCCAGTTATATGCTGCCCACAAGAAATACACATTCTTGGCAAAAATATGAAATCTGAAAGTCAAAAGATAGAAAAAAGATTCTATTCTATGCATATAGAAACCAAAACTGAGCAGGATCACCTACACTCATATCTGATAAAGTAGACTTCACACTACAATTAGAAGAGATAAAGTAGGCCACTACATGAGGGTAAAAGGAAACAATCCACCTAGAAGGATTATAAATATATATACACTAAACAGCAGTGCATCCAACTTCATAGAACAGACAGTACTCAGCATAAAGGAGCAGATAGATTGCAGTGTAATGATGGTGACGTCAACACTCCATCCTCACAAATAGGCTCTCTAGATTAAAAAACAAAGAAGCAGTGGTGGTAAACAAGTTTGCTGTGGATCATATGGACTTAGCAGACATACAAAGAATATTCCACCTATTGACAGCAGATTACACTTTCCTTATCAGTTATGGAACATTAGCCAAAGCAGACGTTGCTTTAAAACATAAAGTAATTCTTAAAAAATCTAAAAAAATGAAGAATTTAGTGTATCTTACCAGGTCACAATGGAATGAAACTAGAAACCACCAGTAAGAGAAATTATACAACCACATGAAGATTAAATACTATGCTTCTGAATGATCAGTGAGTCACTGAAGAAACTGGGGGTTGTGCATGCCTGTAGTCCCAGTGGGGGGAGGCTGAAAACGGGAGGGTCACTGAGAGTCTGAATTGCATAGTGAGACCTTGTACCAAAGGCATAAATAAAAAACCAAAAACCAAACCCATGAAAATCAAGTACAAATGGAAGCACATCAAGCTAGAATCTGTGGGATGAAAGTGAAAACAATTATAAGAGGAATATGTATGGCTCTGAGTGCCTATGTTAGAAATTCAGAGTGATCTTGAATAAACTCATGACACATCTCAAAGTTTTAGAGAGACATGAACAAAGCAAACTTGAAACCAGTAGAAGGGAAGAAATAATAAAAATCAGACCTGAAATCAATGACAGATTCTCAAAGAATGATACAGGATCAGTGAAGCAGAGTTGTTTGTCTTTCTTTCTTTCTTTCTTTCTTTCTTTCTTTCTTTCTTTCTTTCTTTCTTTCTTTCTTTCTTTCTTTCTTTCTTTCCTTCCTTCCTTCCTTCC
>NW_004524650.1:5214434-5216137 GCF_000260255.1 Octodon degus | reverse complement strand
CTTCCTTCCTTCCTTCCTTCCTTCCTTCCTTCCTTCCTTCCTTCCTTCTTTCTTTCTTTCTTTCTTTCTTTTCTCTTTCTCTCTTTCTCTTTCTTTCCTCCTTGCTTCCTTGCTCCTTCCTTCAATCTCCCCCTTTCTTCTCCTCCCCGTCCCCTTCTTCCCTTTCTCCTCTCCTCACCCTTCTTCTTCTCGTCTCCTTCTCCCCCTCCCCCTATTTTCATAGCAGCCATTCTGTTGACTGTCTGGTGGTATCTTTACAGTTTTAATTTGCATTTCTGTAACATTAGTGATCCTGAGTATCTTTTTATGTGTTTATTTGGTCATCTATGTGTCTTCTTTAAACAAATGCCCCTTTAAGTCCTTTGCTCATTTTAAAATTACTGTTGAGTTGTAGGAGATAATTTACAAATATTCATTCTGATTCTGCAGGCTGCCTTTTCATCATGTGTCCTTTGAAGCAAAAATATTTTTATTATTTTTTATTTATTATTTTTATTTTTTTGGCAGAACCAGGGATTGAACTCAGGCCCTTACGCTTGCCAGGGAAGCGCTTATTCCACTGAGCCATCTCCCCTGCCCCACAAAAAATATTTTTAAATTTTGATACTGTTCAGTTTATACATTTTCTCATTTCTTACTTATTCTTTTGACATGATATTGAAGAAATCATTCCCAAATCAAATGACATAAAGTTTTTCCTCTAATAGTTTTAAATCTTAAGCTTGGGTTTTTGATCCATTTTGAATTAATTATCGCAAATGGATAAAGGATCAATTTCATTCTTTTATGGCCATGAGTTTAAATTTAATTAAAAGTGGACCCAAAACTAAGGCAATATATAAATTAGAGAAAAAATACAGTGAAATTGTGTGCCTTAGAAATGGGAAACAATGAGTCCATAGAGACCGAGGAAGCGGAGGACGTTTCCTGAGTTCTCATTGGTGGTGGCTGAGGATCAAGCTATTTCATTAAGGCTAACAAATGAAATAATAGAAGTGAAATGCTTATTTGGAGGCACAAAGATAATATTCTCAGTCTGTGTTGTCTTTGACTTCTCTTTTTGTTTGTTTGGTGGAACTGGGGATTGAACTCAGGCCCTTGTGCTTGCCAGGGAAGTGCTTATTCCACGAGCCATCTCCCCAGCCCCTACAAAGATAATATTAATATATTATTATGTCACTAGGTGGTGGGGAGAAGTTAAGAGGGGGGAAGGAAAAAGGAGGAATGGGAGGAAAAAGAGAAAAAGGAACTGAGAGATGTTTTAAAAGACAGGATACTTTATAAAGTTATAATCATAAATATAACCAACAGAAAGAAATGTAAACTTTAAAAGGTACAGAATGGCTAAACATACAACTTGGCCTTCTCTTTCTCAAAGGTCGCTATATAATGAAAAACCAAAATAAACTTAAAAACAGAAAATAGAAAATAATACCAGTAAGATGAAGCAAAATATATCTGTCACACTGAACATCATTAAAGAGACTGACAACTATTAAAATAAAGTTTCAGGCCAGGCATGGTGGCCCATCCCTGTAATTCCAGCTGAGGCTGAGGCAAGAGGAATGTTGCAAGTTCAAGACCAGCCTGGGCTACAAAGTGAGCTCAAGGCCAGTCTAAACTTCACAGTGAGACTCTGGATCAGAGAGAGAGGGAGAGAGAAAGAGAGAGAGAGAGGAGAGGGGAGAGGGGGCAGAGGGGAG
>NW_004524650.1:5197063-5214334 GCF_000260255.1 Octodon degus | reverse complement strand
GAGGACGGGGTGGCGGCCCGAGAGGGGGGGGAGGGGAGAGGGGGGAGGGGAGAGGGGAGAAGAGAGGGGGAGAGAAGATACAGAGAGACAGAGACAGACAGACACAGAAAGAGACAAACAGAGAGACAGAGACAGAGAGACAGACAGGGAAAGAGAGACAGAGAGAGACAGAGATAGAGATAGAGACAGAGAGAGAGAAAGAAAGACGAGAGACAGAAACAGACAGAGACAGAGAGACAGACAGACAGACAGAGAGAGACAGACAGAGAGACAGACAGAGAAAGAGAGAGACAGAGACAGAGAGAGATAGAGACAGAGAGAAAGAGAGAGACAAAGAAACAGAAATAGAGACAAAGAGACAGAGAGAGAGAGAGAGAGAGAGAGAGAGAGAGAGAGAGAGAGAGTTTCCAACTGGATTCTAAAGACAACTCTAACTCTATATCATATTCAAAAGAGACTTAAAATGATTCAAAAGAGTTGGCAATAACAAAATGAGCGAAAGAGGAGCATTCAAATGAAAGAAACAGTAAGTAAATATCAGAAAAAGCTGAAGTCAGAGCAGAAAGCATTAAACGAGACCTACAAATGCATTTTGTAATGTTCTTTCTGGCTATCTATTGCAACGAACTGTTCTAAACTTAGTGAAGTAAAATAACCATTTTCAAATTCTCAAGTTTTGTGAGGACAAAGAGGATGACAGAGATGGCTTGTCTAGGCAGCACTGTCTGAAGCTTCATCAGGGAAGATGTGCATAGGTGGGGACTAGAAAATCTCAAGGACTTCTTTGCTTCCATGGCTGGGAGTGGGCTGGGCTGCCTGAAGCTGGGGCCCAGCTGTGACGGTCAATGGAGCCTCCCTGGCAGGCAGCATCTTTGCCTTCTCCTCCAGCTTTGTCAGAGCGTGGTGGCGTCATTATTATCAGGGTGCTTATCTCGCCCATTCGGGAGCATCTGCAGGGAGCGTGGAGGAAGCTGCACAGCATTTTGTGACTGCCTTAGTCAGCCTGAGCTGCCATAGCAAAACACTGTAGAAGGGGTGGGTTGTAAACAACAGGAATTTACTTCTAGCTGTGGAGACTAGAAAGCCCAAGATGGTGACACTGATGGCTGTTTGGCTGGGAAAATAGCTAATCAAAGTGTTCAAGCAGCAGCCCAGATGCTCGTGATGGTTGACAGCAAAATTTGAGAAGAAAGGAATGATTTGAAGACAGAATTGTTAATTGTTAAGCAATCGACCATGGCCTGGTTATCAACCCCAGAGAAACAAAATACTGAGCGTCGGTCACCAGTCTCAGGGATGGACTCTCAGTGCTCTTCCCCTTGCATCTTGGTTGGTAGCTTGAAGGATTTCCTGGAACAGAGGAAAGACAGAACAGGAGCAACCTCAACAGCATGCATTGGTCCCCATGCATTTCGGGTCTGTCTGGAAGCCAAAGAAAAGCAATTAGCTCCCATTATACTTCTCCATGCCACTGATGGACCCCCTCCCTGGTGGCCCTGAAGGCAAGGGGCAGGCCTGAGAACCGTGGATGCGTGGCTGCAGTAGAACAAAGGAGCACTCCCCACCTATGAAACGGGAACGACATCTCCACACAAGGTGATGCAGCAGACAAGGCCCAGGTGTAGCCTCTAAGAAAGGAAGTGCTCGGGCTCAGGGTTCATTCTGTGTGTGAGTGAGTGAGTGAGGGCTGAAAGACCATGCAGGTAAGGCTTTCTTGGGAATGTCAGCATTAATACAGAGAGGAGCAGAATGTAAAGATTTGGAATATTCTCAGCCTATCCATATTTCTGAGAGAGAGAGAGAGAGAGAGAGAGAGAGAGAGAGAGAGAGAGAGAGAGGATGGGTACAAAGACTGTGGCTAGTGACTTGCTAAGGAGGAAATCAACTCAAAATTTTGCTTCCCAGGGAACACTAGAACATGAGCACAGTTTAGTCAAGTCCTTTTTCATCTTACAGCAAAGGCAGCCCTTCCTTGGTTCCTCAGAATTAGGTTCCTCATTCTGACATCAGTATGGACTTTACATTTGTATTTTGAGCAACCATTTGTTCAGGGCTACTTAGGTATTCCCTAAGAAAACTGCGGCTCCTTGTTCACCTTCTTTTTCTTTTCTTTTCTTTTTTTTTTTTTAAACAGCTTTCTCCCTTTTTCTCTGAGCACCGAAAAATTGCTCTCAAAAGTCTGTTCAAGGAAATGTGGGCTTTTCCCAGGGAGCATTTCAGAGCTCCTTCAGCCTCTACCCATTCCCCAGTTCCAAAGCTGCTCCCACATTGTGGTACCTGTACAGCATCACCCACATTTCTTGGCATAAAATTTATGTTACAGTTTTTATGCTGCTGTAACAAAAATATTATGAACTAGATGGCTTATAAACAACAGCAATTTATTTGTCACAATTCTGCACTCTGGGAAGTTCCAGATGTAGGTACCACTACAGGTCAGTCTTCTGAGAGTGTTCTCTCTGCCTCACTCTCTGTGAGGACATAGCTTTCTTTCTGTGTCTTTCCAAGGCAAAAGGAGCTCATTAACTCTCTTGGGCTTCTCTTGTAAAAGCATTAATCCTGTTTCCTAATACCGCTGTGGGGGGTAAAATTTCAACATATGAATTAGAGAGGGACAGAAACATTCAGACCATAACAACGACCTAGCCTCAGGCTAATGACTTTTTGAGACTGAGTCTCACTATGCAGTTCAGGCTGGCATTGATCTCACTTTGTAGCTCAGACTGGTCTCAAACTTAAAACAATCCTCCTGCCTCAGCCTCCTAAGTGTTGGGACTAGAGGCATGTGCCATCATGCCCGAACTTCTCAGGGTAATACTGAATCCCTTCTGGTTTGCTCTGAAGTGGCAACAGACTCATCAAGATTTAGGACAGGTGGCAGAGATTCTTCTTCTCTAGAGGGAGATGTGTCAAAGAATTTGTGTCCCTGTCTTAATCTACCACAGTGTTATAGGATTCAAATACAGCCTGAAAAAGCACTTATTAATGTCTATGTACAAATAGAAATAAATGAGTAGTATTTATAATAAAAGACATCAGTCTCAGTGACAGAATCAAATTTATTGGTAAATAGTAGAGACATTTCTTTTAAAGACAAAAAGAATTTAACAACATCTACTATCACTAATAAAATATGACATTATTAAAGAGGTACTAATCAAAAATAGTCTATTGCAAAGGGATAATTCATGTTGATAACAAAATATTTTACCTAGAATTTCAAAGAGAAGCAGTTGAAAAAACACTACCATGAGAAAATATGGTAACTCATGAGAATAATCAATATGAAGAAATTAAGAGCTCTTATATATTTAAAACTAGAGTAGAAGAAAATGCCATATGCATATTACTAACTCAGAATATTAAACACCTATGAACACATGCCAGAGGAAATGTGAAGGATATATTAAAGATAACAAAATAACAAAAGAAGCTTTAAAATACTCTCAGAGGGGGTCAGGAGATGGCTTAGCAGAATAAGCTTCCTGGCAAGCGCAAGGGCCTGAATTCAATCTCTGGTTCCGGAAAAAAATACTCTCAGAGAATCAAAAGAAGTATATTAGAAAACAAATGGATAGAAAATTTAACATCTCAAAAATGTGAATTTTTAAAAATTACATTCTAGTAAAAATAAAAATTTGGATTTTGGAACCAGATGATTCAATTCCGACGTTCACTAAACACAGATAGCCCACAAAACTTGGGAAAAGTACAATATTAATGGTGTACTGGAGAAGATAAGCACTACTGTATGTCAAAATATGTTTTAACCCCCAAGTAGATGAAGCACTGTGATAGGTGAATGACTGGAGACAGGGAGGTAAAATAGAATAGAGAACCTAGAAATAAACAATCAGATAGTGGACTCACCTGAAAAAAATAAAATAAAACAAAACCGAAAGACCTTCTTAACCATTATGGTAGAAAGAACTCCGTTGAACCAAACATTTAAATTAAAAGGAAAGTCATGGAAGAATTAGAAGAAAAAAGAATATCTGACAAACATATAAATCAGAAATGAAACTTTCATGAAACAGTACTTAGCGAAGCAGAGTGTTTTGTTCAGTTTTTCTTATTCCACTTCGCAAATAGTTTTATTGTAAGCATGTGGATGCACGCTGTTTCCCTGACTTAGGTGTGCACTTCCGAGACACCTGTGTGGTCTGATCCTTCACGTACACCTGGTAGGGGAGACTCTAACATGTGTAATAAGTGTGTCCAGTTACATGTATGATAAGACAGGATAAGAATTCTTACCCATTTATCCATTTTGTAGTGAAATTAGATCAAATGAGACAATATGCATCATTTGCCAAATATGTTTCTTGCAAAACTAAATAATCATAAACCAAAAGGACACAAACAATTTTGGTTGGGAAGGTAATTCCATAATTTCTTTATTAATTTTAAAGAGAATTTAAAAAATTTAAAAAAAACATTAAAAATGACAGAATTTTAAGACAAAGAAGGCAGGAGATGTTATATTGCATATTGTTATGGTCAAAGTAGGTGATCAGATAGCCAGATAGAGACATGCTAAACTGATCAAAAGTTTAAGCATTAACTGTTCCTTTCAATAAACCACTAGAAGTTAGCAGTACAATCATCTTAGCTATCTTGTGTGAATATGTAGTTTTCCCTTCTTTCTTTCAGGCTGCAAGAGCTGTGTGGGGGAGGACAGATATGTCACTGGAAGCATCAAGGCTCCCTGGCCTGCCTGTGCTCCCAGGCCCTGGGGCCTCCTCCACACAGGTCCCGGGCACCTCCCTCCTCTGCAGGCACAGCCAGTGGGCTTCCCCTGGTGTGGCGCTCGGTACTCAGCCTCCGCTACCCCAGGAATGGTCTCTGAAATGCAGGTGAGACTCTGCAGGGCATCTGGAGACAATCTGCTCTTCTTATTACACTCTACTGTTTTCTTTTTTTTTTTTTTTCATAATTTTATTGAGAAACAAATAGCAATGAGACAGTTTCAAACCAAATTGGTAGGACAGTTTCAATAATTAACACACTGCATACTCTCTTCCTAGTGGTTAATTGCAAGATGCAGACATGATATCCTATTTACAAACACTATTAGAACAAATCCCTCTATTCATTAAGAGAATGCAACTATATATCTATCCTAACCATTTTGGATACACAGATACAAAATGGACATTCATCTGTATACCCTTTTTTTGTTAAGTTCTGTTATTTGAATATAGGTGTTTTAACTCAGCAAAATATTCTAAAAGAGTCCAGTAGTCCATAATAGTATTGGGTCTTCCGCTTCCCTGGCAATGTCAGAAATTGTTGACCTGAGTCCCCTACAACTCAACATAACAGCATGGCTTTACTTCTTATACTTTGTTTTTATACTTTTCTGCTGGATGGTTAAGACCAAAGTAAAGCAGGATCTATGTAACAAGAGTCGTAGCTTTTGGGTCTGATAAGGTCAGTGAAATCCCCTCAGGATTTATCCTGAGGTCCTGTACCTCAGATTGTAGATCCTTTGTCAGTGTCAGCCATGTGGATGAGTCACGGCCATTGTTTGGCCAATGTGCTCTCGGTGAAAGCCTGAGAGAATGTTTTCTCTCCATGTGACTCTCCTTAGGCACACTCTACATCATCGATCACTTTCCTCTTTGGCCCCATAATATCCTTGATCAGAAAATTTGGGACACTACTAAGTTACATGACGTTACAGTACAAGTTCTCATATGTCCTGAGTCTTAACTGACCTTAGAAAGCTAGGACCAAAATGTTGACTTTCCTTGCGGCCCTCCTTTTTCTTTAATTTTGGTCTGCAAACTTAGGTTGTTAACCCTCCAGAAGACAAGCTATTGTTATTACCATACAACCTAGGCTGTTAAGCTTAACCTCACTGTCTGTCTGAATATCAAACATCTTAGGCATAACATGGAATAGTATTTTTCATCAAGTATTAATATATTGAACTTAAAGTCTCAAGAGAATATGATAAAAAATTTAAAAATTAGAATATATTTTAAAAAATAAGCATAAAGAATTATGTAATTCTTATGTTTACATATAAGTTCAAAAATCTAACCATATACAACCTTGAAGCAGGAAGTCCCGCAACATCCCTTTTCCTGTCTCTTGCCTTCTCCTTAGAAAAGTTGGACTGGAAATCCCATTTAAACCAGCTATTCCTCTACTGGGAATTTTTCCAGAGGATCTGAAAACATCATATCATAGGGATATATGTGTGCCTATGTTTATAGCAGCACAATTTGTGGTAGCCAAATCTTGGAAACAACCAAGATGCCCACCACCTGAGGAATGGTTGAAAAAGATGTGGTATTTTTACACAATGGAGTATTACTCAGCTATAAAGAATGATAAACTCGAAGCCTTTATATTGAAGTGGATGTCACTTGACCATATACTCATAAGTGAAATAAACCAGACACACATGTGTAAATATTGTATAGTTTCCTTAGTATAAGAACTCAAAAGAAGAAATACAAATAGAAAGGCATAATACAAGTAAAAGGAAAGCAGGAACTTGAGGACTAATTAAGAGAGGGAAAGGAGAAGAGCTAGGAAACATGACAGTGACAAGCCATACAGTTATATGTAGAAGATGGACAAAGCAATGATCCTGAGAATCTCCAGAAGTTTTTTGAATATAGCAGTTAATTGGAAAGATTCTCACCCTGACTAACTATATATACTGACACCTGTGAACTAACCAACTGCATTGCAGATGGTAATCTGTAATAGTAGATTCATGCTTGGAGTGCCTGTCATTCTGGTCTTCTGAATACGGGCTGCTTGTCATGACATGCCAGTCACTGCTGTGCTGTCTCAGATAGATGATTGTTCAAAAAGAAGGGGGTGGTGAATGAAGACTACTGTTTTCTCAGTCCTCCTCTTGTCTGAGTACCTGGACTGTGGAAAAAACCTCTGTGGTGTTAGTAACCAGCTCAGTTACTAACTACACCAGTCAAAAGCGTCCTGCGCTTTCTTCAAGGCCGCCCATTGCCTTGCCCCCCAGGTGGTGCCAGCTGGTGGGGGTCATGGCCAAGCACCGACTGCCATCTCTAGACAGTGCCCACAAGTGGTCACTCGGAGGTCCATCTAGAGTACTTCACCGCTGGAAGTCCTTTGCCTGCTCTACATTTTCCCAGAAAGTTCCTCCTAGTCTTTCAGATTTCTGTTCGAAATTACTTCCTCTGGTTGTTTCTATTTTGAGCTCCCAAGTAATCTCTTTAACTTTTCATCTTAGTATTTGACTTCTCATCTTAATTCTTTTCAAATAATTATGAAATTGCTTGTTCAATTGTGTGTTGGAGCAGAGCTATTCTGACATGTTGTAGCTTACAGCCAAAACACTGGTGCCCACCCCCTCTGTCTCTTTCTTTTTCTTAAAGAGCATTGGAGTCTCTTAGGCCCCTGAAATGTTTGCATGGACCAGGTGGCACAAACACTGACTCAAACCAATCAAGTGGGATTTGGACGACTGATGATAACAAGCCTCACCTAAACAGGCAGCTACTGCTCAGCATCAGTAGAAAGCTAGGTAGAGGATCTGGCTCCTCATTACTAAAGCCTCTAATTTTTTTTTTTTTTTTTTTTTATTAAAGTTGAACTCCCCTGGTTTTTTTTATTTTTCAAAGTTTTATTGATAAACATATAGCAATGAGACAGTTTCAAATCAAATCGGAAGCACAGTTTCAACAAATAACACACTGCATATATTCTTCTTAGTGGTTAATTACTGTACAAGATGCGGACTTGTGATCCTATTTACAAACACCATTAGAACAAATCATTCTATTCATGAAGAGAATGCAACTATATATCTATCCTAACCACTTTGAATACACAGATACAAAATGGACATTCATTGGTATACCCCATTTTTTCTAAGTTCCGTTATTGAATATTATAGGTGTGTAAACTCAGCAAAATATTCTAAAAGAGTCCAGTAGCCCATAATAGCATTGGGTCTTCTGTTTAACTGGCAATGTCAGAAATTATTGACCTGAGTCCCCCACAGCTTCCCCTGGGTTTTAAATGTTGGCTGCCATTGTTTTTTAACAAAAAGAACAAAACAAAAAAGGTGCTGACTGCTAGTTAGCAATCTTTAAACTACCTATAGTAGATATGTGTGGACATTTATAAATATATATTTGTAATGTGCTTTTTTTCATATAATTGTGAGCACTTCCACTAGTCAGTTTCAGGTGGATTTCTTTGTGTGCAGGTGTGTGTGTGTGTGTGTGTGTGTGTGTGTGTGTGTATGGCCAGCTCAGCCCACCCTGAGGGCGGGGCTGGCACAGCATGTGGTGCTGGGGATCTCCCTGCGGTTGTTTACACTTGCCTGAGCAGGTGCTTTAGACCACTGAGCTATCTCACCAGCCCCCTTGTCTGCATTATTATAGGAATAATAAAATATTATATCAGAGGATTATTGTGAAAATTCCATAAAATTGTGCTTTCAAAGTCAGATAATCAAGCTAAACCTTAGCTCTATCCGTAGATGGCAGTCATTCTTCCCCTCCCCTTGTTAGTCTTCTTGTCATGGACTCAGGGAAATGCACTAACGAGAATGCGTTTCATACAATGTTTCATGAGGTGTCAATAGATATGGGGTTGAAGGGTGCTCTAGGGTCAAACAGATCTAGAGAAAGTAAACTGAGTCAGTTTACACATGTCTTTACAAAGCGCTCCTTAGAAACTTTAATGTGCTTGCAAGTTTTGTAGCTCTTCAAAAATAGGGAGGTAAAGTATTTTCCAACCATAAGTAACCCAAATGAATATATAAGGAAGCTCATTTTGTAAACTGCTGAGTATCAATGTCTGGCTCCCCTGGAGAAAGGCTTCAGTGTCCTGAGAAGCAGTGGTCAGAGCCTGTGAGACAAAGTTCAGCTGAGAGACGTAGGTTTCCAAACTGCTGGACTCACCAGCTCAGCCGCAGTCCAGCTCTCTAGAGTCAGATATCCAGGCTGCAGACAGCTTCATTGATAGTTTAGTGCTTTAGTGGCAAAGCCATAAACCAACACACCCACTGCATAGTGGTAAGTTGAAGCTAGCTAATGAAGCCACCCCTCTCGCTAACATTGATTTTGTTTTTAACTAGCTATTTTCCCAGAAGAACCAAAGGAGGTGATTTTATGTCTGTTGATTCCATTCTTGGGATCGTTATGTTGATTATGTGTATTCTCTTATCTCATGTAGATGTTTGAAATTTCCCCAGGAAACATCTTCTTCTGCCTGAGACTGCACAGAACATAATTTTTAACGCGTAGTAAATGTTGCTGAGTAGGAAAATGCATGCATTACTGTGTACTTTGCAAAGTAAGAGGTTTATATCTTTGTAATTATTTTCCAATGTGTGTTTATTGATTTTTATAATACAGGCATATTAACTTGAAAGAGAACAAATTACATACAACAAATTGAGCACTTGCGTGGATTAGAAAATCGAGACAGTGCACTAAGGTGTGAGCAATACGAGTGTGTCGTGGACAGGGCTGTGTGCCAGTCACAGCATCTGGGGGGGAGTCTCAGCAAGCCACTTCGCTGAGAAGGTTTGCACTGCAGTCCAGGTAGCAGATAGTGTGAATGTACAGGATTAGAAGTTTTGAGATAAAGAAACTGAGCACAAAAAAATATTTCAAATGTCATGAAACTATTACCTCTAACGAAGCAGAGCTGCCATCTATGTTGCTGTCTACCAGTCCTCTATTGCCTTCTGGATCCCTTGTGACTCAGCATTGCCATTTATCATGTCTGTGACTCTTCTCACCCATAATATAGGAAAACCTCTCATTGAAGACATAAGGTGCATGGGCCTAGCATCTGGCTGAACTCCAAAAAATGTGCTTCACTCATGTGGCACATGCATATTGAATGCCTACGAAGTTTCAGAACAGATTTTTCTTTTTAATGTATTTTGTAAAGGGTCTCACTATGCAGCTTGGACTCATAGTGATCCTCCTGCTTTTAGCATCCCCAGCACTGGCATTACAAGTGTGCACCACCACGCCATGTCTCGGTGGCCAGCTCAGTGAACCCGGGGGGTGGGGCTAATGTGGCATGTGGTGCCAGGGATTGAACTCCAGTCCCTGTGCTTGCCTAAGCAAGCACCTAGTTTGCTGAGCTATCTCACTGGCCCCAGAACAGATTTATTTTTCCCTTCCCAGTACAGATGCAATAGTATTTAACATAATTGTTATGATATATTTTTAAGCATATAGGTAAAATATAGCACATGAAAATGTGCTAAAAACCCCCACAATAGGATAAATTCAATGACTTATAAATTCTAAAATTAAAAATCTTGTGACATGAAGCAATTAATTTTCATTAATAAATTTAGGAGCATTATTTTGTTGATACATTTATAAGCTTTTGAAAAGCCAGGCTTGTCACTCTTCAACAATGGAACAGCACACTTTGTTCTAGGAATGGGAGGATGCAGCCACTCCAAGGGGGCTAAAAGCCTTCAGTGACAGAGTAGCTAAAAGGGCCAGACTGTGTCCTGGTTGTGCTGTGTTTCAGTCTGTCTTTCCACTGAACTTTGTTTCAATTCAGTCAACTTATTGGAATTGTAGATGAGGATTGGGGGCAAGACTTTTCAAAATGTGGAATGAAAACTTATCCAGCTCCTGACCCGGTTCACAGCACACACCTCCTGTTCTGCTTCTCTCTGGGGCCTGGAATTGCAGTCTGTGGAAACAGAAGATGTGGGCAGTAGTGGTCATCCAGTATAATCATGTTGATCAATGCCAGACAGCACCTCTCCGGTCGATCTCCAAGGGCTTCTTAGAAGATGGTGGTGAGATTGGAAGGACCAGGGTGTGGGATAAAGTAATGGACTCATTTGGATATCCTCTCAGCAGAACCTGATGTGCGTTTCTTAATTTTTTTTTTTTAAGTGGCAGGTGGATGTATGACTTTGTTTAGCTTGTTTTGGGCAGAAGGACTTAAGGAGCTGAGGTTCCTTTGAAGTCTATAGCTTTAAAGCTATAGAAAAGAAATGCTAGAAAAGAAGAAGTTCTTCAGATTAAGACGTGAGCACATCACATCTGTTTCAAGGGGAGTCCCCTCTGGGTCTTTTTGGTTTGTTTCCTATATTTTTTGTTTTTGGTTGATTGCTCTTGTTGGTTCCCAATGCTTAAAAATTATGTTTGTTTCTAGAATCTTCTTTCTAAAAAGTCGTTTGGAGCCAGTGTCAGTGTTTCTATTAAGTGGGAAACATTTATTCTTCAATTCATGTTTGGCAACTCTAGTGATAAAACTGCCTTCCACTTTCATGAACAATCAATAATTACATGTTGCCATTTGCTGTTCTTTTACTCTTGTATATGTCTTTCTGTACTTTATTAAATTTAAAAATGTTCTTTAAATTTATTTACATTGCTTCAAATCTTACATGAGATGTTTTCTATAGCTATTCATCAAATTTACTGATTATTTCCCATAAGGTTATTTTTTCCTAGGGCTGGCGAGATAGCTCAGCAGGCCTGGTGTCTGCTTAGGCAAGTGCAGGGAACAGGGTTCAGTCCTCGAGAGCACGCTGAGCAGACCACAGAGACCGGCCATAATGGCGCATGTCTGAAATCCTAGTGCTGAAAACAGGAGGATCACCAGGAGTGTGAGCTGCATAGTGAGACCCTGTACCAAATACATAAAAATAAATAAATAAATCGATAGATAAATAAATAAACAAATTTTAAGATTACTTTTTCTAAAATTGCTTATTTGGAACTCAGAAACACTTTCCCCAAATAGATAATACAAATGTGATTACTTGCGTACATGACTCTTTCTATCCTTTATGCACCTGAAATGTTGCACTTATGTTGAGAAGTAGAAGTAAAATAGTTGCTAAAATAGCAAACAAGATTAAAAATAAACACTAGAAAAGAAGCAAGCAGTTATTTTTATTAAATGCTGGATGTTAAGAAAAACAATTTTAATTGGGAGAGACTTTTTTCACTTTATAGGAGCACTTGGGAGGATTTTGAAAATCTCTAAAAGGGTTTGTTGGTGGGATCTTTATTAGCTGCTGTTTTCTACTCTTCTATATAAGTTTAATGACATTAATCTTGCAGAGGCTTAGTTCCAATTGGGACAATTTTTCACTTCATACTTACGTTTAAGAGACGGGGATGACAGGAATGAGTAACTGAATTGCTGTTCAGCTCTGAGGGTCTTGTATACAGAGGATGCGCATCAGGGGTTGGAAAGGAGCTACCAAGGCTGAGCCAACTTCAAACTTCGAGGTCCTGCCCTCAGTGCAACAGTATTTGAATTGGGCCTTCAGGAGATGCTTAGGAGCAGAGGACGTCAAGAAGGTAAAGCCCCTTGTCCGGAGTAGGGTCTTATGAGAAAGGGAAGATGTACCAGAGCTTCTTCTCTGCCATGTGAGGACATAGGAGAAGGCAACCACTACAAGCCAGGAAGACAGCCCTCAGCAGGAACCCAGGCTACTGTGCTTGCACCCTCTGGACTTGTGAGACTTAATGTCTTGTTGTTGAAGCCACCTTGTCCACCGTATGCTGGGTTGATACAAGGCTCATTTGTGGAATCTTGTGATCCTCTTCAAGAGTGAGAAATGCACATTGTGCAGGACTCCAGGGGCGAGGCTCTACTGAACGATAAAGGAAGACAAGTGCACCATGAATTTGAAGGCAAGAGCAAGGAAAGGATTTGGGGGTCCAGCAAGGAGAAGAAAGAGTCTGGAGATGTTCGTCTTGGGAAGGAGTGTGTGCAGGCCAGCTCTTGGGCATGCATTTCTGGGACAGCGCTTCACAAGCAAGGTTAACACTTACATAACCTCATGAACAAACTCGACTTTATTGTGATATTCAGGCCTGTAACTGGAAGGTGTGTGTGTGTGTGTGTGTGTGTGTGTGTTTGTATGGGTGCATGTGTGTGAGAAATAAATTCATAGCTTTTAAATATTTCTCTTCTTTACATTAGGGTATGATGTAATATTTTCCGATGTTCCAATAATAGAACACTATGTTGTGTAGTTCTCCGGTTTCATGATATTTATTAGTTTCAGTTCTTCTCTCTGAATCTCTTTCACATTGGTGCTTGTACAAAGCAGCATAAACTCCCGTGCAATTGCCTGACAAGCTAGCCTTGTGTTTATGTCAAGGAAAAAGTTAAATACATGGTGTATTTGTTGTATTCCAACATGAATATGTTGAGTCTAGAGTAAAATACTGCTGAAATACAGTGTCATTAGGCACCCCCCCTCCTGTCCCCAGTTGTTGTAAAACGTGCCGTGTGGATGTGTTTTTGGACACTTTTTCCAACGCATTTCATAGACGTTGTCAGTTGTGTTTTTGCCGCGAGGACGCAGGGGTGCTCGTCTCGTCAGTTTTGTGTAGCTATGCGAGGATCGGGTGGGGTGACGCTCGCTCGGGTGGCCTGTAGCTGTCTCGCTCCGTGGCCGCGTTCTCAGTGTCGCTACTTGCACACTCTGGCTGGGCCCAAACAAATGCACTGAGCGAGACTTCCAAGAGCAAAATCTGCAGCTCTGAACTCTTCTGCACTACACTCTTGGGTTTACTTTTGCGTGAATGCTAAATGCAGGTGGCAGGATCCTGACCCCAGATCATTACAATGGATAGACTGTGCGCGTGGAGCTTAAGCCATACGTGCGCGGGCTGCAACATGACGGATATAACTGCTTGCTGAGAATTTGATTTATTTTCCAATAGTTTAGCATCCCTCTGCTTTTATCTGATATGACTATCTTACAAGCGTGTGTACCAAGCATGGCTTCAAAATTGCAGGTTATGAAATACAGAAAATGGAACAATTGCCATGCATAGCAGAAATCTTCCTCTTCGGTCGGTGTGCTTTATATTTTAAAGTAAGAAATACTGGTGCATGGTGATGGGGGCTTGCCTTGGGCTGCATCATTCTTCTCCCCACAGGTGAAGGGAAATGCACGAACTGCTTCTTCATTTTCAACTTCACATTGTTAGTTGTTTTTTTCACAGGCTGGTCTGCGATGATGGGTGTTGCCTCATCATTTGCGGGCATAATAAAAATCACTTGACGATGGCAGACTAGGGCTGCTGATGCTAGCGATGGGAACAGAACAGGCTGGTGGGGTTGCCTCCCCCTTTCGTATTTCACCTTAGCCCAAATCTCTACATTTCTATCGTGCCCTTGCTCACTGCGAAATGCTCCTCAAAACCTCGCTGCTGTTCCGCACGTGGACACATTTGTCAGTAGAGCATAAGGGAGAGTTGCCAGCCTGTGCTGCAGGTGGACCACTTTCCGAGGTCAGCTTGCTGCCCCCTGGAGGTCATATTTAGTTCAGTTCTGACCTGAAATCTCCCGCTTCCCCCTCCAGTCATAATTAACTCTGAACTGTGTGTAATTGGCACCCAACAGCAGAGCAAATTGAATGCTGGTTTGACTTTAATAACACTTCTAAACTGTTGGAGGTTTCCTTAGCTCAGCTGGGCTGAAAGGATTGCCAGGCAGCGCAGGACCCTGATTGTCGTCATTCCCAGCAGACTTAGGCAGAAACCAAATGTGACAACCCTGTTCAGCGTATGCCGGTCTAGCAGAGCAGGCATCGCAGTATGAGGTCGAGGAGGGGGAGCTGAGCCAGTTTGTACCTCGATGTGTGTGATGTTTGGCCCACCTCAGCTGTCAGTCATGTAGGGCCTGCTGCCTGCACTGTTTCCACCAAGGCATGACACGCTGGCTAACATCCAGAATTAGTTCTTGGATAATTACTCCCCTTTTGTGGGTAGACAACTCCTTGTCCACTCATGGTCCTGTGCATTAATGTTCCTGAAATTTTCCTGTTTGGGGACACACTCCACTATGTATTTGTTCTTTTTGCCCCACTGCTAACCTTAAATAATTAATCATTTTATTGTTTTAAGTAAGACAAGTGCCTAGTATCTTACATCTCCGAGAAACAATTCCCATCACCCTCAGTTTAAAAGAAGAGTGATTTTTTCCCCTGTATTACATTAATTTGTTTTTTAAAATTTAAATAATTTTATTGAGAAACAAATAGCAATGAGACAGTTTCAAAATCAATTATTAGCACAGTTTCAATACTTAATACATTGCATATTGTTGTCTTAGTGGTTATTCATTGTACAAGATGCAGACATGATATCCTGTCCACAAACACTATCAGAAAAAAATCTCTCTATTCACTGAATTAAGAGAATGTAGCTATATATCTAACCTAACTATATTGAATATACAGATACAAAATGGTCATTCATTTGTATCCTCTTTTTTTTGTTTAGTTTGGTCAGAGAAGGGTATTCCGTTGTCATTTAAATATTGCAACGGCATGAATTCAGCAAAATATTCCAACATAGTCCAGTAGTCCATCATAATAGTGGGTTTTCCTACTGGCAATGTCAGAAATTATTGACTTGAGCCTTTTACAGCTCAGCATATTAATATGGCATTACTTTTTATACCTTGTGGTTATACTTTTCTGCTGGATGGTTAAGACCAAGAGAAAGCAAGGCCTATATAACAAGTAATGTAACTTTTGTATCTGATGAGGTCAGTCAAGTCCCCTCAGGATTTATCCTGAAACCTGTACCACAGTTTATAGATCCTTTGTCAGTGTCAGCCTTGTGGATGAATCACAGCCATTGCTTGGCTGATTTGCTCTCTGTGAAAGCCTGAGAGAATATTTTTCTCTCCATGTGACTCTCCTTAGGCACACTCTACATCATCGATCACATTGCTCTGTGGTCCCATAATCTCCTTGATCAGAAAATTTGGGACACAACTGAGTTACATGATGTTACAGGATAAGTTCACACATGTCCTCAGTCTTCACTGATCTTGAAAGGCTAGGGCCAAAATGTTGGCTTTCCTTGCAGCCCTTCTTTTTCTCTATTTTTTGGTCTGCAAACTTAGGTTGTTAACCCCTCCTGAAGAGAAGCTTATTGTTATTACCCTACAACCTAGACAGTTGAGCTAAACCTCACTATCTGTCTGAATATCAAACACCTTAGGCATAACATGGAACAGGTATTTTCCATCAAGTATTGATATGTTAACCTTTAAGTCCCTACAGAATGTGAAGAAAAAAATTAAAAGAATAAAAGAATATTTTAAAAAATAGGAGCAAACAATTACATATTTTACACAGAAGTTTAGAAATCTAACCATGTACATCATTGTAACAGCACAGTTCTGTCACATTTTTTTTCTTATCTCTTGTTTCATTTATTACCCTATTTTTTTAAACAAACATTTATTGAGGGACAGTATGGCAGTAATTGGTATGTCATGACAAGCAGTACATATTTAGAAGACCAGCATTGTGGAGAGCTGCGAAGGACCGCGCCTACAGGATGGCGCTGGTTTCCGCCTTCCACCCCCCCTCCCCCCCCATGGGTGAGCGCTCTCTGTGCACAACAACTCCTTATATGGCCAGGGCTGCTGTCATGATTTGCTTCCGCATAGGCTGGACCCATGGGCGATCCCCACGTGGCGCACTGGGATTGGGTTCGGGATCATATATAGGCCGAGGGTTCGAGGGAAAAGAAAGAGAGAGAGCATAAGAAACTTACTGTTAGGAGCCTGAATAAACTGCTGAAGGAAGAGCTGTGTGTTGTGTCATCCTTGCTGGCGAGGTCGTGCGCGACAAGTGGTGGCCTGTATGGGGAACGTCGTCTCAAGCCAGCAGCTCAGAACCTTTGGCAGTCAGGGGGTGCACCGGTAAGTCCCCGGGTAAGTTGGGGATCCGCGACAAAAGCGGGGTTTAGGGCTCCTATCTGTAGATAAGGTAGGAGTGCCAAGGTTCGCCTACGAGCGAATCCGGTTTGCCAACGAGCGAACTACAAAGTGAAAGTATAAATTTCTGTCATGGGCACGAACACGTCGTACCCAATTTTTCTGGCTCTACAAGAGCTACTTTTATCCAGGAAACTTAAATTGAAGAGAGGCACTCAGGTAGCGTTAGAACAATTACAGGAGGAAAGATCGGAGAAGGCAGCTAGTGAAAAGGCTCCCAGTGAGAAAGAGAGAGATTGGGAAATGGAGAGAGTGAAACCAAGAAGGAGATTATACCCCGACCTGGGCGAGTTTGCGTCTTCCAGCTCAGAGAGGGAGGAAACCGAGAGTTCTGAGGAGGACTCTGACTCAGATAACGATACGGAAGATGACCGCGCCCTCGCTGAGGCACTCAGGCAGTTGAGTATGACAGGAGAAAAACCCAAAAGGAGGAAGGAATCCAAAAAGAAACAGGAACCAGGTTTCGGGATAGAGGCGAAGCCCTTGGCTCCGCCTTCCTATGAC
>NW_004524650.1:5179240-5195357 GCF_000260255.1 Octodon degus | reverse complement strand
GCTGTGAATGGAAGTACCCTGGGCTATGTATTACCAGTGTGCAGTACAATAATTATACTTGTGCAGCTAATCTGTCTCGCCAGCTTTCCACCTACCTCACAGGACAGTGGAACAGTACCGTTGACACCCTTTTGGAACAACTGAGAGTAGCAATCACTACCGTGAATTCGACTCACATGGATACAGGATTCACAGAGGGACTCGTGTCATTGTTGACAAAAGCCATGGACCATCTCAAAGAATGGGCGGGGATGGGGGCCTTGGCAGTCCTAATGATACTGCTGTCCCTGGCATGCCTGTGGTGTATTTGCCACATGAGGTCCCAGCAGTGACGGGATGCAGTCATGATAGCTCAAGCCTTTGCAGCCATTGAGGTTGGACAGTCCCCTGGTGCTTGGCTGGCCACCCTGGCCAAGTGACCAGCTGAGTAGCTCAGGCTGTGAGGCAAAGCACTGCACTTGGCACCCAGTGGAGCTGGAAGGCCAAGAAGGGTATGTCTGATTGCATATGGGTTTGATGCCCTAACCTCCCCACCTCTGCGGAAAACGGGTACCGGACAAGTCGCATTGTCTCTGGGTGGAGAACGCCTGGACCACAATGCTACAGAGCCTTTGCACAGCATAGATTGGACCACTGCCCTTGCCTGTTGCAAAACAAAAAGGGGGAACTGTGGAGAGCTGCGAAGGACCGCGCCTACAGGATGGCGCTGGTTTCCGCCTTCCACCCCCCGTGGGTGAGCGTTCTCTGTGCACAACAACTCCTTATATGGCCAGGGCTGCTGTCATGATTTTGCTTCCGCATAGGCTGGACCCATGGGCAATCCCTACGTGGCGCACTGGGATTGGGCTCGGGATCATATATAGGCTGAGGGTTCGAGGGAAAAGAAAGAGAGAGAGCATAAGAAACTTACTGTTAGGAGCCTGAATAAACCGCTGAAGGAAGAGCTGTGTGTTGTGTCGTCCTTGCTGGCGAGGTTGTGCGCGACACAACATGGCAGGCATTCCAAGCATGACCCTACCAATACACATTGCTGTCTTCAGCGCAGTAGCTTAGTTCACAGGTATAAGTATATTTAGGTGAGAATTCTACCAATTAGCTGCTAAATTCAAAAACATGCTGAAGATTCTCAGGATCATTGCCTTACCCATCTTGTGTATATAAATATATGGCTTTACCCCCATCATGTTTCCTAGCTTTTTTCCTTGCCCTCTCTTCATTGTCCAATCCTCAAGTTCTTGCTTTCCTTTTAGTTGTGTTCTGCCTTTCTATTTTTATTTCTTCTTTTGAGTTCTTATACTGGGGAGACTATATGATATTTACACATGTGGGTCTGGTTTATTTCACTTATATCTTCAAGTGACATCCACTTAAATATAAAGGCTTTTGAGTTTATCATTCTTTATAGCTGAGTAATACTCCATTGTATAAATTACCACATCTTTTTCATCCATTCCTCAGATGACAGGCATTTTGGTTGTTTCCAAGATTTAGCTATCACAAATTGTGCTGCTATAAACATAAGTACACATATCACTATGATATGATGTTTTCAGTTCCTCTGGGAAAATTCCTAGTAGGGGTATAGCTGGTTTGAATGGGATTTCCAGTCCTAGTTTTTTCAGAGTCTCCATTATGACTTCCACAATGGTTGTACCAGTCTACATTCCCATCAGCAGTGGAGAAGGGTTACTTTTTCCCACACAGCCTCTCCAACATTTGTTGTTGGTTGATTTCTTTGTGATAGCCATTCTTTCTGGGGTGAGATGGTATCTCAGTGTTGTTTTAATTTGCATTTCATGGATGGCTAGTGATGTGGAGCATTTTTTCATATATTTATTCATTTCTTTAATTTCATCCTCTGAGAAATGTGTGTTCATCTCAGATGCCCATTTCTGAATTGTGTCTTTAAATTTTGGGGCCCTAGTGTTTTTTAGTTCTTTATAAATTCTAGATAGCAGACCTTTTCTGAGTGTTTATTAGTTAAGATTTTTTCCAAATTTGTGGGTTTTCCTTTCACTTTGTTGGTAATTTCTTTTGATGTGCAAAACTTCTCAATAAGAGGAAGTCCCAGTTGTTAATTCTTTCAAATGTTACCCATGCAATTTGATTTCTGTTCATGAACTCTTGGCCAACCCCTATGTCTTCAAGAGTTCCTCCTACTTTCTCTTTCAGGAGATTTAGTGTTTCTGTTTTAATGTTTAGATCTTTAATCCATTTTGACTTTAGCTTAGTGCATGGTGATAGATCTGGGTCATGTTTTAGTTTTCAGCATGTAGACAGCCAGTTTTTCTAGCACCATTTGTTAAAGAGGCTATCTTTTTTCCAGGAGGTATGTTTGGCCCCTTGGTTGAAGATGAGGTGGCTGAGTGTGTTCGTAGAGGCCTTTGGATCTTCTAATCTATTCCACTGATCCTCAGATCTATTTTGTGTTCAATACCATGCTGATATTATTACAGTAGCTTTGCACTATAATTTCAAGTCAGGAATTGTAATGTCTCCTGCCTTGTCTTTGTTGCCCAGGATTGCCTTTGCTATTATAGGTCTTTTCTGGTTCCAAATCAATTTTAGGAACAAATTCTCTAGGTTTGTGAGGTATGTTGTGAAGAGTGATTTATTTGGCTTGCAGTCTATAGAGGCTTTAGGCTATAATCAGTTGGGCTCAAGACCGGGGCCATGGAGAGGGGCACAACAGGGATGAAAAGTGTGGTGGTGGGATGCTATCAGTGACCAAAAATGCAGGAAATAGATCCCTTCAGACCACCTGCAGTTCACCCTCCAATACTTTTAGCTATAAATTCTTCTGTGGACCAATCCACTGATGCATGTCTCACACCTGTGATCTAATGCCTCCTGGAAGCCCCACCTATGATTCCATGAAGCTGAGGGGGAAATCCAGGTCTAAACCATTACAGTACATTGATAATAAAAAAAATTAATTTTATTTTAGATCACGTACTTTTTTTGTGATAATTGCCCCCTGTGTCTTTTCATACAAAACAAATGCCTGAAATTTACTGATTATTTACATTGTTTCAGGCCTTGTAATAAGTGCTCTACATGGTACCCATAATACTTTCAGGAATTAGATGCAGTAATTATTTTCATTTTGTATAAAGAAAACAAAGATTCAGAGAAGTTAAATGACCTCATATTTCTCTCTCTCTCTCTCTCTCTCTCTCTCTCTCTCTCTCTCTCTCTCTCTCTCTCCCCTGCTTAATGGTAGTGCCCTTTTTATCATGTAGCTGTGCCTTGATATTACTTGGAATCAGCATTCCAACACTGGCAGTGGTCTCGGTGCTTCCTTCGTGCATTACCTCCTCCTATAGCCAGGCAAAGGCCCACGAGTGGGACCTCAAGTCATCTTTAAGGACAGAAAACATCTGAAGAAATTAAAGGGATTTGTCTGCTTTCCCTAGTTTTGTACAGCCAGAAATTCAGCTATCACATTGATTTTTTTCTTTACTTTTTTTTGTTACCGGGAATCAAACTCATGACCTTGTACTTGCCAGGCAGGAGTTGTGCCATGGAGTTATCTCCCTGGCCTATCACATTGATTCTAGATTTTTAATATAGTGCTATTCTACTCTGGTTTGACATTACTGGTTTCAGACATTTATCTATAGTTCTAAATTTAAAATGCTATTATTTGTGTTGTGCAATTGAACTTACCTGTAATCATTAATAAAATAAAAATGTTGCTTTCTGCTGGGTGGACACTGCTTAGGAAGCATCGTCAGTCTCTTCCAACTGCTGTCGTGTCTAAGTCAGAGTCTCCCAAGGAGCCTGAACAGCTATCAGAAGGCTGAGCTTTGAAAGAACTGATGAGAGTCTGAGGAGCCATTTTGAGCAATGGGGAACATTCACAGACTGTGTGGTAATGAGAGATCCAAACACCAAGTGTTTCAGGGGCTTTGGGTTTGTCACTTATGCCACTGTGGAGGCAGTGGATGTAGCCATGAATGCAAGGCCACACAAAGTGGACAGAAGAGTGGTGGAACCAAAGAGAACTGTCTCGAGAAGATTCTCAAAGAGCAGGTGCCCACTTAATGGTGAAGAAGATGTTTGTTGGTGGTATTAAAGAAGACACCGAAGAACAACACCTATGAGATTATTTTGAGCAATATGGAAAAATCAAAGTGATTGAAATTATGACTGAACAAAGCAGTGGAAAGAAGAGGGGCTTTGCTTTTGTAACCCTTGATGACCGTGATTCTGTGGATAAGATTGTCATTCCAAAGTATCTCACGGTGAACAGCTGCAACTGTGAAGTGAGGAAATCCTTGTTGAAGCAGGAAATGGTTAGTGCTTCATCTAGCTAAAGAGGTCAAAGTCATTCTGGGAATTTTAGTGGTGGTCATGGAGGTGGCTCTGGTGGCAATAACAGTTTCAGTCATGGAATAAACTTCTTCAGAGGTTGAGGTGGCTTTGGTGGCAGCTATAGTGGGCGTATATATGGCAGTAGAGATGGCTACAATGGATTTGGTAATGATGGAAGTAATTATGGAGGTGGTAGAAGCTATAATGAATTTGGCAATTAAAACAGTCAGTTTTCAGATTTTGGACCCATGAAGGGAGGAAACTTTGGGGGTAGAAGCTCTGGGCCCTATGGCAGTGGAGGCCAATATTTTACCAAACCACAAAATTAAGGTGGCTATGGTGTCTCTAGCAGAAGCAGTAGCTAAGGCAGTGGCAGAAGGTTTTACACACTTCCAGGAAACAAAGCTTAGCAGGAGAGGAGAGCCAGAGAAGTGAGAGGGAAGGTACAGGTTACAACAGATTTGTGAACTCAGCCAAGCACAGTGGTGGCAGGGCCCAGCTGCTACAAAGAAGACATGTTTTCAACAATACTTCTGTGTATGGGCAAAAAACTAGAGGACTGTATTTGTGATTGTATTTGTGACTAATTGTATAACAGGTTATTTTCTGTTCTATTGAAAGTGTAAAGCATTCCAACAAAGGGGTTTAATGTAGCCCTTTTTTTGCATCCATACTGTTGATTGCTAAATGTAGTAGTCTGATCATGACTCTGAATAAATGTGTCTTTTTTTTAAAAAAAGAAAGAAAAATGTTACTCTAAAAGAATGTTAGAAGATTGTCAAGGACAACTTAGGGAAAAGAAAGAACAACAAAGGGGTTCTCACTCTGCAGCCTAGGGATAAATGAAATTGAAGTGGAGGAGGAATGGAGGCAACGATGGAAGGCAGGTGCAGTGGAGATGGCCCTGGGGCCAGATGCTGTGTTATCCCACAAGGGATAACCATTCACTCCTACAACAGCCTAGTCACACACACTGTTTCTTTCTTTTCTCCAGGCAGCTGTTCTGCCAATCCTCTCAAACACTAAGCATGGGACATCTGACAAATTGTAAATTCAGCTGGAAGTGAGAAGGACTTGTTGACTGGCTGAGTGTCCACCTCCACTCGGGCCTTCATCTCTCCACTGCCTGTTTGCTTATTATTTTGTTAAGAACAACCTGATTGCATTTGGGAACATTTCTGCATGATTCAGCTTTTGTGGCTCAGTCTATAACCTCACTGTCAGCTTCTGGGTGGACACATAGCTGAGCCCCCGCCCCACTAATGCCTGAGGTTACAGCAATGAAACACAACCCTAATATTTTCTTTGGATCTTCTGGGAAGAGTTTTATTTCCAATAGGCTTTATGAGGTGATAGAAAAAGGATGTGGAACTTCTGGCAGCCTTCTTGTCATGCAGTGGCCAATTGGGATTAGAAAGAAGCAGATTTCTGGCGACAGTGTTGGAGCACCTGCCTTGCCAGTCGAAAGCCGTGAACCAATACATTTCTTTTATGCCTTAAGCAGTTTGGTCTCTGACTGATCCACTCTCCATGAGCTCTCGTTTGCCCCAGGATCCCTGCACTCACAGAAGAGAGGACCAGTAAATTTTGGAGACAAAAACTCTCTCAGTCTCCAAAGTGCTTCTTTTATCTTTCACTGCACAACTTCTTTAAAGAGTGGTGGAGAACACAGGGAGGGATGTAACAATTTCACTGTCAACTTGAACCATAGTAGAAAAGGCCTATGGAGGTGATCAAAGTGAGGGACCTGTTGGAATGTCATCATGGTATGGCAGGAGCATGATGGCTTGGATTGTTACAGTAGAGAAAGAAATAATGATATTGTATGAGAAAAACATCTCTTTTATTCCCCCTATTTATTTCCTTTCTATATAGCAAATTTTAATTGGTAGAAACTTTAACTGTCAGAACCACATTTTCTCCTAGAGAATGGATGTCAGGGTTTACATATGACCTAGCCACCTATTATTCAGGTGGCTAAGAATATTTTGAACCATTGTGGATAGCATATATATGGTCCCCCTCCTCAGTTGCCATTAATAGTGCTCTGTGCCTTTCTTTGAAGATTCTTCTAGATTAGGATTAAAGCCTGAACACAATTTAGTCCAGGGCCACTGTCACACAGTCTGGGGTATGGGATTTGATTTATCATAATGGATCTACTTGTCATGGCCTAAAATCTTTGTTGGTTACCTGCGGTGACAAACTGATGAACCCTTACCTGTAGCCCCTTGGTTTTCCCTGGACTCAGCATCAAAAGACAACATCTGTCCTCACATAGAGCTAGGTCTACAGGCTGAATGGAAATGAGGATGGAACATGGAAATACAGATGCATTGAAGAGCCAGGCTTTTGGTGCCCAGAGCCAAATGCACTAGATGCAAGTGAATGAAAGGTATCAAGGATGTTATTGGGAGGAGAAGATAGCTGAGAAGGTGGAAAAGCTCCAGGGAAATAAGACTTTGATTGTTTTCTGGACGCCTTATAGGAAATACAGAAGAGTACAGTGATCTATTTTTGGAATTGTGTTAGGAAGAAGCTATGTTACATGTTTTATATGGGATGTTTACATTTGGGAATAAGGAGGAACTATGCGGATTGCTTTTTGTGTCACAATTTTCCTTCACTTTTTAAGTCTTCTACACTTTTGCCTGGGATCTGCCAGTTTTTATGCCAGGCTTACGTGACTATATTTGCATGACTTTTGTGTATGCTAGGCTTCCATGTTGCACAAGTGTTGGATTTAGGGTTCTTCACATTTTCTGTAGGTATTTGCTGCCCACATGTAGATTGAGAATTATGGATCTAGAGAGAGACAATGAAGTATAGTAAGCTCTTGCTTACATTCGCCACTGTGGGGGGGGGTGAATGGAAATAGATAATGCAAGAAATTAGAATACATTTATGGGTTGGAATGAAGTCTCAACAATTAGACCCATAACTTGTGCAGATGACGTAGCCCTTAGAATATCAGCTTTCTTATTTGTTAGACAAGGATGACGATGCCTCTTTTCCTAAAAGTTATGAAGTTTAAATGAGCTGTGTATGTAACTTAAGCATCGCCAGCAGGGCTTCCATCTTGCACATAAACTGTACTGTGCCCTTTGGAGCCCTGTGAAGGAGTATTCATGTTCCCCTGCACCTTCCAGTCATCTGAGACCTACTTTAACTTTAAGGCAAACAAAATGATTTGGGGCAGAAAGGATTCATTGATCTTCAGTTCGTGGACACTTACGCGCACCTGACTGCCCTGTTTTCACCCCAGCAGTTGCTGGGCTCTGCTTGCAGTGCTGCTTTCCATGCCTTCTAGTGCAGATCCGGCTCTGTTCACCTTCCACGCCCAAAGTCAATGCCATGCAGTTGTAATGTACCACTGACTTCCCTGAAAGTTTGAGTGGAGAACTACCACGTGGGGTGGAAAGTTCATTTATGGGAAAAGGCTTTTTTGTGCTTTAAAACTCTCTGCCCATTCTGGCCTTCAGGAATTCTCCTTCACTGTCTTACTCTTATGTCTAAAGCTTGTCCTCTCCTGGGGATCACGCCTCAGTGCCTTCTATCTGTTAGATCCCCACGTGTCCAGGTTCCCTAAGTCCCCATCTCCAAACCTGCCACTGGAAAAAGGATCCCTCTTTTATTTGTTTATGGATTGTGTTTAATATTCTCTTCTCATACTAGGCTCTGCAGTCCATCTTTGCCGAAATAAACAAATACCCAATTCAGTACTGACATATTCTGATGTAAATCCCATCCCCTTCTACTCAGTGAGAGTACTAGAGTCATTTCTTTAGCACAACAGTTACTGTTCTTCTTCTCATTATGTCTGCAAACACTAAGCCTGGAGTAGACACAGAGCAAACAGGAGGTAATGATAGAAGAAAAGCAATAGCACTGGTAGAGATGTCGCTGGTCTAGTCGGCGTATGGCTCCTTAACTGAGGAGGCAGTTGGGGATTCTGGAGTTAGCAGAAGAGGAGCTCATTCATGAAGTAGGCCCCATTTCCAGTGCCTCAAAAACAGAAAGCTTATCACTTGGCTTGAGTGTATGCCTTTGTGTGAGTTATCTACAGTACAGATGATACTTGGCTGGTTACCCTGGATGTGATAAAGGACAGTAGAAATAAGGAAAATTCTGCAATAAATATTCTAGATTGTGGAGGAATAAAGATGAAACAGGTCTAGAACTGGCTTGAACATGTTCTGAACATGGTGGTCTCCATCTTTCTCTCCTTTAGGTCTTTGGTCAAACGCACCTTCTTAGCAAGGGCTTCTTGCCTACACTTTCTGAGCTTGTAATGCATTCCCCTCCCCATTTCATCTTCTACTCTTCATTATCCTCCTCTGAAGCACTTGTTGCTACTGGGCACACTATATATTTTGTTTATTCTGCTCTTTGTTTTCTCTGTTCTTCTACTAGAGTGTAAGTGCCACATGGGGTGTGATTTTATTTCATCACTCACTGCGGTGGCCCAGAGCCTGGCACGGAGCCAGACACCTTACAAGCTCAGTAAATATTTGTTGACTGTTTATTGATTGACTGCTGAGGAACTAGATAATGATAACAATGTCTCATTCTCTTCTGCAGTGCGTTAGTTTTCAGAAGGAGGCTTCATGTATATACCCTTGATTCACCTCCTGCCACCTCGGGAGGGAGATGGTGCAGGCTGGCTCAGGGTGGTGACTGAGCCCTCGGGGTCATCCGGCTGTCCTCAGGAAGCTTTGGGGCCTGAGCTTTTCTGACTTTGAGTCCAACATCTTTCCCACTGCTTATACCAAGTCACAGCAAACAAGCAGTTTTTTTAATTTTTATTTTTTGCATAAAACATAACAAATACTTTGGGGTAGAATGAGCAATGGAGGCGTTCTAGGGTAAGTGCTGCATGCATCTCTGCGGTCCCATTATCCTAGCCTGAACTGTTTTGCACAGAGGTCTTGCCTGCCAAAGCGAGGACAGGTACCGTCGTATATCGCCAGCTGCAGTCCCCAGTGCTGAGGCTCCGTGCCAAATTGAACACACTCAGACCAGCCTCACTGTAAGCTTTTCATGTGCCTGTCTTGCTGAGCCCAGTGGCATTGGGGAGCGAGGGGGGGGGGGTCCCTGGAAAATGTAAATCCATGAAAGTGATTGGGCTTGAGGACATGTTTTCAAATAATAAAAACTTAACATTTGTCAAGAGATTGATAGCTACCACATTTACCATCGCATCTTTTCAAAAAAATTTAAATGCAACTCTCTTGGTTAAAAGGGGCAGGCACCTATTTGCCTACTTTGCAGTCAAGGAAGGTGTGGCCTGGATGGATCCTGCCCTTAGCGGGACATTAGATTGCTCATCAAGGAGGGGGATTGCACTTTGACCTCTGGAGTTCAGAAGCTAAAATCCATGCTTGCCTCTTTGTGTTATTAGAAATGTTTCTCATCGCCTAACACGAATGTTGATCACGCCGAGCTAAACCATCCCATGGCTTGGTAGGGCTGTGGGGTGTCCCAGGATTTGCATTTCTCGTAGATTGCCAGGTGAGGCTGATGCTGTCGGCCTGAGCGCTTACTTTGAGTGACGCTGTCATCCCAGTTAGAGCAAACTGCGCAGTTTCCGGTGGGACTGAACTTCCCCGGTCCTTGTCCCCTGCAGATCGCAGATCGGATTCCATGTCCTGCTGTGCTCCCCTTGCTTGTTGTGCTCCAAGCCCCTGGCCTGCTGGTCTTGAACACCCCATGCGTCTTGCCCTCTGCCTGCGATGCCCGCTCTCTCTCACTCCTTCTGCAAGGCCTTCCCTGAATGACCCTCCCTCCGCGACTTCTCTCTGTCTGCTGCTACTTTCCACAGTATTTATCGCCTTCGAAACACCAGAGAGGTGCACATTTAACTGCTTCATCGTCTCTCCTTTGAATCTTCCGCAGGAGTATAAACGGCAAGGGCGTCTTGATCTGGTCCCTGGATCTCTGCGTAGAGGCCAGTGCTGGCCTAGAGCAGGCTCTCAAAATGTAGCTGTCAAATGAAGGCAAGGAAGAAGTAACATGTGGTTTTGCCTTGTTTCAGATTTTCTTGCTTTATACAGGGGTTTTATTCCTCAAAGGACAGGATATTTGCAATGTTTTATTATTTATTTTTAACTGATAACACCAAAGTACAAGACTACATGCTGATTGGGTACTAGGCCATGTTTCGATGCATTTATACATTATACAATGTTTAAATTAGAGTAAACATATCTATTTCCTAAAGCATTTATTTTTCGTTAAAATTTTTCTACTAATTGATTTGCTATGCAGCTCAGATTTGCAGTGATCCTCCTGTCTCAGCCTCCCGAACTCTGGGATTACAGGTGGGCGCCACAATGCCCAGTTCTGGGGCCAGTGTGGCATGCGGTATCGGGATCAAACTCCGGACCTTGTGCTTGCCAGACAGGCGCTTAGATCACCAAGCTATCTCCGCAGCCTACTTTTTCTTTATCATTAAAACATTCACCATTCTAGCTTTATGAAATACAGGATGTGCTGTTGCTGCAGATAGTCTCCCTACTACGCAGCACTCCCTACACCGGGAACGTCTTATTCTGATTTAATTAAAGCGTAATACTCATTGATTACAACGGAAAGACCTCATTGACGGTCAGTTGTTTATTGAGGACCCACCAAAAGCACTGGGTGATACCCAAAGATGCAGGAGCACACGCCCGACTTGCGGAAGTTCATCTCCTCAGAGCAAGGAGTAGGAGGTGCTGGGATGGAAGACAGAAGTAGTGGGCAGCCCCCGGCGCTGCGCAGGCAGCAGGCCCTGCAGGCTCCAAGCAGAGCCAGGCGAGGAACAGACACGAAAGAGCCCGCAGCAATCCTTTCTAAATGTGATAAAACAAAATTCTTTACATGTTTGTTTACTTGAAAAATGTGAATTTAATTTCAAACTCAAATATAGTGACTTAATTTTGAGAAATTTTAACATAGTAAGAAAAGGAAATCATCTACAATTGACAACTGTGGCTGTTATACCTGATTTATTTTCATACTTAGTAGAATAGATAAAACATTGTGAAGTGCACGTACTTTTTGTTCTTTCCAGTTCTCATTCTCCTTCCCAGATTTTCAGGAAAAAAAAAAAAAAAAAAAAAAAAAACCCTCCATCCTGAGTGCTGTTCATATTCTTCCAGTTGGTGGAAATAGATCTATTTATCTATAGCAATATGGATTTCAAGAATTACAGCCTGGTGTGAAAAAGAAAGTTATAGAATGGGCTTTTATAGTGTAATGCCTTTAATTGAAACATATCCATAAAGTAGTGTTACGTACTACCATTTTTTAAATAAAAACTTCTTTATATAGAAAGAAGCACTTGAGAAAGTTTCAGAAAGATCAGTGCTATTTGAGAATAACTCTCTGTAAAGGAGATTTCTTTATAAAGATTTTTATAAAGAGGAGGCAAGAATAATTTAACACTGGTTGAGACAGTGTCGATTTCATTTTACACATTCTTTAAGTATCTAAGGTTTTAGAAACCTTTATGCTGATAAGATCTAGAGAAATATAGACAGGTGGATTTGATTTTATTCACGGAATAATTGCACAGTTGAAAGAAGCCTTTGCAATGAATTAAATTCATGTTTGATTAATGATTAGCTTCCTTCCTTCTTCGTTTATGGCACTTGGTGATACGGTTTCCATACTGTGTTTGCTTGCAGAACTCTATTTGGCTAACGACTGGCCTTAGTGGCTATATAAATTGGCAATTACATGCACTTTAAACAGAGGAATATTGTGTAAAATTAAATTGTACAGCGGTTTTGGTTGAGCCTAGTTTATGCTAGCAAGTCTTTAGCTTATTAACACTGTGCAATACTATAAGATCTTTGTATTACCGAAAGTGCTTTAGTCTTTTACAAAACAATTACATTATCAGAATGGTTTTGCAGAGTGTGAAAAAGTAAGACATTAAAATACATTTAAATCGTAAATCATCATTGATAGCAGATGGTATTTTTTTCTTGCTTACTGTCTATACAGGGCTTAATTCCAGGCAGTGCCTCTCAGAATTTTTTATCAAAATCCCCCTCCTGAGGACAGATAGCTCAGGGGTTCTGGGGCTTTGTTTAAAGTGTCTTCTGCAGTAAGGACATATTTCTTCGTAGGTTCATGTTTTTCTTTAAACTTCCTTTCATTTCTGTTCTAGTCTAAAATAGCTCTATTTACAATATGTTGTTTAAGTGACTTACTGATTACCGAACAATTTTATCTCCAACTTGTGGAGCAAAATTTCTCCTCCACTTATTGTAAGCTTCATCACCCACCTCCGTAGGGTGGTGGGAGCGCAAGCGTGGTAAGCAGGACTCCGCAACACTGCTGAATTTGTGGGGAAACTTCATCTCATGAGCTTGTTTGCACTGCCTTAATATTTCTTCTGGGTGTTGTCCTAATTACTTTCTTTTCACTGCGACACAGTGCCTGATACCCCCATTAAAGGGAGAGAGTTCGATTGCGGCTCCCTGCTTCAGAGTTCTCTGTCCATGCACGGTCCACGGGCTCCGAAGAAAAAATATGCTTCTTCTGTGTGCTTTGGTTTATGAATCAAATGAGAAAACACTATACTTATATACTAAGGTGATCCCATGTAAGCCGTGGCGAGCAGCAAGCATCCGTAACCTGTTGACCTGTCGGGGGCACTGCCCCTGCTGCCCTGGGAGCTTGTTTATCAGGTCTCACAACAGCTCCAGCAGAAAGGTCTTAATTGTGTTCACGTTCACATTAAGAGTCTGCTGTGCTAGGAAGCCAGGATACCACCCCACTACCAAACAGATTTTCTCATAATTATGTCTAATAAATTTTAGGAACGGTGCACATTATACAACATTAGGGAGTCACGTGACAATATATAATAGAACCTGAGCATTATAGTGAAAAGTATCCAACATAATCTTCCCTTAGTTTTTAATAATAAAAAAATGAATTAAAATCATTTGATCACAAAATATATTTCTTCCTTGTTTTTTGAAAATCACACCTATCCCTATTCCTCAGAATTAGCATCCTGGGGAAGCCTGGAGAATCAGCTGTGTGTCCCCATGACCCTATGGTAGGACAGGGCCTGTGTGGTCAGAATGGGAGTTCTCAATTCTGATTCTCTCAAATTTGAGAAGCAATTTGCTGGCTCCTTGGCATCACTCTACAGAAAGGAGTGCCATTCTTCTTTTTCCCCCATAATTTTATTGAGAAACAAATAGCAATTGAGACAGTTTCAAATCAAATTGGTAGGACAGTTTCAATAATTAACACATTGTATACATTCTTCCTAGTGGTTAATTGCTGTACAAGATACGGACATGATATCCTGTTTACAAACACTATTAGAACAAATCCTTCTATTCATTAAGAGAATGTAACTATATATCTATCCTAACCATTTTGAATACACAGATACAAAATGGACATTCATCTGTATCCCCTTTTTTGTTTAGTTCCATTATTTGAATATTATAGGTGTGTTAACTCAGCAAAATATTCTAACAGAGTCCAGTAGTCCATAATAGTATTGGGTCTTCTGCTTCACTGGCAAGGTCAGCAATTGTTGACCTGAGTCCCCTGTAGCTCAACATAGCAGCATGACTTTACTTCTTATACTTCATTTTTATACTTTTCTGCTGGATGGTTAAGGCCAAGGTAAAGCAGGACCTATGCAACAAGAGTTGTAGCTTTTGGGTCTGGTAAGTTCAGGGAAATCCCCTCAGTACTTTTCCTGAGATTCTGTACCTCAGATTGTAGAACCTTTGTCAGTGTCAGCCATGTGGATGAACCACAGCCATTGCTTGGCCAGTGTACTCTCTGTGAAAGCCTGAGAGAGTGTTTTCTCTCCATGTGACTCTCCTTAGGCACACTCTACACCATTGATCACTTTCCTTTTTGGCCCCATAATCTCCTTGATCAGAAAATTTGGGACACTACTGAGTTACATGACGTTACAGTACAAGTTTTCATATGTCCTGAGTCTTAATTGACCTTGGAAGGCCAGGGCCAAAATGTTGGCTTTCCTTGTGGACCTCCTTTTTCTCTAATTTTGGTCTGCAAACTTAGGTTGTTAACCCTCCAGAAGAGAAGTTCATTGTTATTGCCATACAACCTAGGCTGTTAAGATTAACCTCACTATCTGTCTGAATATCAAACATCTTAGGCATAAGATGGAACAGGAATTTTTCATCAAGTATTGATATGTTGAACTTTAAGTCCCTACAGAATATGATGAAAAAACATTTAAAAATTAGAATATATTTTTAAAATAAGCATAAAGAATTGTATAATTCTTATGTTTACATGTAAATCCAAAAATCTAATCATTTACAACCTTGAAGCAGGACAGTCCCACAACATTCCTTTTCCTGTCTCCTGCCTTCAAGAGTGCCATTCTTTTTACAGAGATAAGACTGATGATAGCTGAGGATTAGCAGATTTTCAATTTCATCTGGTAAAGCTTGAGCTGCTTTATAGTGGTAGGAGTCGGAGGTGCAACTGTGGATACAATAAATGCCTATCCCCTCCACTATGGAGGACAACCCAGTAGGTGAAACAATTAAATTTGTTATATGTGAAAAAGAAAATGAGCCTAAGCTAACATCTCTGGATTTTTGAAAGGATGCTTGAAGAACACTCTGGGGACAACAGAGAGCACAGTGAGGAAAGGCCCGTGTGCTGGTCCACCTGGCGTGAGGGACAGGAGTTCACTGTCAGGAGAAGCTACTAGCAGCACTGCCGCAGTGGCAAGCTGGCCTGGCCTGTGTGTTTCACTGATAAAATTTCTCCCCTGGAAAAGTCTTTTGGTGTGAAAGTTTTAATTATTAGGGTTAATGTTGAGTTGTAATGTGCAAATATGCTTCAAAGTAGACCAGTTTTATTATTTATTCTTTAACAAACATTATATTCTGTGTGAAAATTATCTCAGATGGCCCCCAAGTTATAGCTCCCCTACCAAATGAATTCAAAATCATTAGCATCTGCTTCAGAAATGGGGCATGCCTCCTACCCCTGGCTTAGCATATATCCTCGGGCTTTGGTAGTGGGTTTAGGGTAAGCAGTACAGAGTGCTTGTAGAGACAAAGAAACTGAACCTGGGCTCAGTGCTGCCATTTTGTGTGGACACTTTATAAGAACTCTTATTTCTACATTTTTATTCCTATTTGTCATTTATGTAACAAATCTGAGAGTTGTGTGGTGTCATCATTTTTGTTGTCAAGTAAATATTTTAGCTTAAACAAAATACTTTGCTACATTTGAATAATTTCTTTGCATTAATTACCCTTATGTTGCTGTGACCAAATATCTAACACCTAGAACTTTCTGGAGGAGTGCATTTTAGTTCTTCTCAGCTGGCCCCAAGGTAGAACTGCATGGTGAGAAGAAACAGCCAGTGTCATGGAGGCAAGAAAGAAAAAGCAGAAGTGGAATCTGGGGAGGGAGATTCACCATCCCAGGACTTGGCCAGCGACCTGCCTCCAACCACCCCTAGTGTTTAAGAGCAAATATGTACTGCTTGTCATGACATACCAATTACTGCCTTATTGTCTCTCAAGTAAATGTTTGTTTTTTATAGAACATTTATTTTTTTATTTTTTATTTTTATTTTTTATTTTTTTTGACATCAGTTACTTTTATTTTAAAGAAAGAAAAAAAAATAAAAACAGTGGTACAAAATCTCAAAACAAGATTTTAGGAGAGTAACAATGGTTAGTACATTGTGTATTGTTATTGCCAAAGTAGTTTCTCATATTACAAGACATAGGCAAGAAATAATAAGCAAATAACATAGGTACAAATCTCTTTTTTTTTT
>NW_004524650.1:5158984-5177295 GCF_000260255.1 Octodon degus | reverse complement strand
TTGAACCCTTTGTGTCTCTCTGGCAAGATGTTCTGCTCCTGAATCAGCTGGGTGGGTCTTGCCTCTAGCCTCTTTGCAGGGAGTTCTGCTGAAGGGTTCCACGCTGGGCCTGCATGCAGCCTGGGTCAAATGAGGATCCCCGGGCCCCAGGTCCTCTCACTGACATGCCGGCCTGTGCTCTGGGTTTATTCAGGATCCCGCAGCCCTCGGTCCTCTCACTCACTCGCCGGGCCTGCGCTCTGGGTCTGTTCAGGATCCCGCGGGCTTGGGTCATCTCACTCACTCGCCAGGCCTGTGCTCTGGGTCTGTTCAGGATCCCGCGGGCCTGGTCATCTGACCTTGTTTTTTGAAAAAAAGAGTAAAAAATGAAAACAAGAGACAAGAAAAAAATGTGACAGGAGTGTGCTGTTACAATGCTGTATATGGTTAGATTTCTAAATTTCTGTGTAAAATATGTAGTTGTTTATTCCTATTTTTTAAAATATTATTTTATTCTTTTAATTTCTATCTTCACATTCTGTAGGGACTTAAAGGTTAACATATCAATACTTGATGGAAAATATCTGTTCCACGTTATGCCTAAAATGTCTAATATTCAGACAGATGGTGAGGTTTAGCTCAACTGCCTATGTTGTAGGGTAATAACAATAAGCTTCTCTTTTGGAGGGTTAACAACCTAAGTTTGCAGACCAAAAAATAGAGAAAAAGAAGGGCTGCAAGGACAGCCAACATTTTGGCCCTAGCCTTTCAAGATCAGTGAAGACTCAGGACATAGGAGAACCTGTACTGTAATACCATGTAACTCAGTTGGTCCCAAATTTTCAGATCAAGGAGATTATGAAGCTACAGAGGAAAGTGATCAATGATGTAAAGTGTGCCTAAGGAGAGTCACATGGAGTGAAAGCATTCTCTCAGGCTTTCACAGAGAGCAAATTGGTCAAGCAATGGCCATGACTCATCCACATGGCTGATACTGACAAAAGATCTACAAAGTGCGGTACAGGGTTTCAGGATAAATCCTGAGGGGACTTGACTGACCTTATCAGATACAAAAGCTACATTATTTGTTATATAGGTCTTGCTTTATCTTGATCTTAACCATCCAGCAGAAAAGTATAAAAACAAAGTATAAAGAGTAAAGCCGTATTAATATGCCGAACTATAAAAGGCTCAAGTCAACAACTTCTGACATTGCCAGTCCTGTGGAAAGCCCACTACTATTATGGACTACTGGATTATATTGGAATATTTTGCTTAATTCATGCACCTATAATATCTAAATGACAATGGAATACCCTTCTCTGACAAAACTAAACAAAAAAAGGGGATACAAATGAATGACCATTTTATATCTGTATATTCAAAGTAGTTAGGATAGATATACAGCTACACTCTCTTAATTCAATGAACAGAAAGATTTGTCCTAATAGTGTTTGTAAACAGGATATCATGTCTGCATCTTGTACAATGAATAACCACTGAGACAACAATGTGCAATGTATTAATTATTGAAACTGTCCTACTAACCTGTTTTGAAACTGTCTCATTGCTATTTGTTTCTCAATAAAATTATTAAAAAAAAAAAAAAGAGCACAATCCACTGCTGGGTTCCTTCTTGCTGAATCCACCAATGACTGCAGTTCCCCAAGGATCCTGTGGGTGTTTAGGGATCCTACCGGGGTTCATATGTGAATTTGGGGGAATATTCTGGATCTAAACTTTAACAACCTTTAAAATAGAGATTTATTCCTACCTCCTTCTTGTTATCTAATAATTTAATCATTAAATATTTAATTAACATTAAGCTGCAATGTTATTCATTTCTGAGGCAAATAACAGGTATCTAAGTTTCTCATTTTTTAAAATCAAACTATGATGAAAATTAATTCATTGCTGTGATTCCTTTTTGTACTGCAATAGTTTTTTCTTTGTTCATTGTAAAATTTTATTACTGATATGCTATGAACATGAAGTTCAATTAAAGAAAAATTTCACTGTTTCTGATTCTGTCTGGCCATCATTATTTTTAATTTAATGATTATTCTTAAAACTAATTCTTTTTCAAGGAGAGAGAAAAAAATGACCTGCTCCGAGTGTCAAAAACACTAGTTATATCATTGGACTTGAATGAGATTAAGATTCCCTTTTGGGAAGTTAGATTTATCTGGCCAGCTAACCATCTGTCATGTGATAGGCCTAATAACTTTTAACCAGACATTTCTTTATTGTACGTAGTCTAGCAATGTTATCAAACCACTTTTCTTCCTTCTAAGAACATGTCTAACAAGAGAAAAATCTTGGAATTGGCTTTCTCAAGAGCCTTTTTCCTTGTGTTAAATCTGAAATAAGACTTAGACCAGACAATTAATTAATTAATTTGAAAATTGCTTTAGCATATGCTAGAAAGAGATATTTGAAAAAAAAAAACAGGTCTTTGAGGTAGCCCAGTGGTAGAATGCCAGGCTATGATGATTGAAGCCCTTGGTATGATCCCTTACCCTGAAAAAACAAAACACGCAGTGCAGAGCTGGGCCAGCTGGCAGTGTGGACAGTTTGCAGTGTTAGTCATTCCTGAGGCAACCAATGGGTAGGAAAAATGTCTCCTTATTTATAAAGCCAATACATGAATATGGTGAAAGTGAATGATCCATTGCTGTGATTCCTTCTTTGTACTGCTGTGGAGAGGTAGAGGAAGCCTCACTAAGTGGGGAACATGGAAGCAATGATGGAGGTGAGAGAGTTCATTATTAGGGTGCCTGGGGAAGAACATTCCAGAAGAGGGACTTACAGGTACAGAAGCTCTGAGGTACAGTCACTGCCAATCAGACTCCAGCATGAGGCTGATGTGGCTGCAATGGGAAGTTGAGGAGAGAAAGACGAAGGAATGTCATGAGTTACGAGTGCCAGAGAGGACTCTCTGCTCAGTATTCCCTGTTTAGGTCCTTGTTCCAAGCCTTCTTTTTTCCATTCTTTCTTAAGATTTTTTTTTCTTTTTTTCATTTAAATGTCTATAGTTGTGATCACACCTATTTTCTAAATAGATTTATCTGGTCAGCTAATCATCTGTCATGTGATAGGCCTAATAACTTTTAACCAGACATTTCTTTATTGTATGTAGTCTAACAATGCTATTGAACATCATAGCTTGGCATCCTAAATCCTTGGTTTCTAGTTTTATACTTCATCGGATTGTTAGCTGTTTAAAGACATGACTGCTCTCTCTTCTCCTTGGTCATCTCATTCATTCACTTCATTATGAAAATTTTATTGAGCACTTATGATTCTAGGAACTTCACTAGGCCCTTCTGAAAGATAGCATAACCCTTAAGGAACCTGGGTTTACCAGGAAAACAGAGCAGTATTTATAGTAAAGTATGAGAAATAATATTGCAGCTTAAAGACAGAAGAGCCTAATGGGGAACTAGACAAAGATAAGAATTATGAGAGGGCAAAGCTCTGGAGGAGGGGACTTCATGGCAAAAGAGGTCCCTGCTGCACAGCATGACACCTTGTTTCTTTGGAGGACTTTCTCACTGCTGTGGAGAAAATGCCAATTTCATGCAGCTATCTCAGCAGAATAAGGCTTGGGGGTGGGAAACATAAGAGATAGCTTATTTGCTTTTGAGTAATACCACTGACAACCATTGGAGACTCCAGGCCAAAGCCTCTCTGGTCCTCTACCTGGCAAGCATGTGGTCAATGGCTTCAGTCCTCTGTTGGCTCTGCTCCCTCTTCTGCTCAGGATGCCCTGTTCCATTCAGTTAGTGTTCCCCAGAGGTCTGACCTAGGGGCATGAGTCCTTTCACAGGACACAGCGTTCCTATTGATTAGGATGCCTGAGTAGTGAGATTTCTGTTCTCAGAGTCAGGAAGCATTGTGAGCTGCAGTCATGAATATTCATGACCTTTCCATAAAACTAATGGGAAACTTGAAGGTTTTGGAAAATACTGCATTGCTTTTATAGGTAAGAAGCCAGAGGGACAGGTTGAGTGAGTGCTTTGGCTAGTGTCACTGGGAATTGATGACTGAGGTGAACAGGGCTGTGGATTCATGGCTGTCTGGCAGCCTGGGCGAGCTGGGCTGGAGCCAAAGAGGTCAAGATTTCTAGACTTCTGTGGAAGAATCATGAAGAGTTATAGTCAATTTTATTGTTTTTGTGAGCATCCATCTGTATGTAAACAGGCACACAACTTTTTTGTGCAGAAAAAAGAAAGACCTAAGTGTACGTGCTACATTGGTCTGGACTCTAGACACTGTTCACATTCATGGGAAGGACCACCTCCTTACTTATTCTGTTAAGTCTTTGGAGCTTCTTCCAATCAATAATAGGAGGTACTTCTTTGCCATATATGTTAAAATACTTTGAGGATGTTAACTTCTTCTCTGTTGGCTTTTGGAAAGATGGGAGAGTGTCTCCCATGTGTCACTGCTTAATTTTTATGGGTAGGGAAAAGCCCATGTTAGTGAAAGCCGGGCCCAAGGAGCTCAGAGAAGGGTCTGGCCAGTGTGAGGTACGACTAGGAAGGAGCCATCTTTATTAGTATTCATCCCACCATGATGGTATTGGCTTGTTTCTAACTAAAGGTTGAAACTTGAGAAAAACTAGAGGAAGACAAGGGTAAAAGATCATCGAGAGACTCTCATCTGTCCCAGCTAGTGTGGCTTCCTATAACCAGGCCACAGCAAGCTAAATTGAAATCCCTCCATCATATAAGGAAGAGGAGATTTCTGGGAAACTCTTTAAAAATGTCACTGAGCATGGTAGTGGCTCTGAGGAGAAGCAATGTCCCTGGTCAAGGAGCAGAACTGCTTATATACCCCTCATTAGCTCTACATTGTTTTTTTTTTTGAGATAGGGTCTCATTCTATAGTCCAGGCTGGTATCAGACTTGCTTCAGAGCCCAGGCTGGTCTTGGAGCACTGGGATAACAGACATGTGCCGCCAGGTCTTCCAGGAGTGCTACACTTTGAATTCTGATCTCTTGAGCTTCCTGACTTGGGTACTCAAGAAATATCTGTAGATTTACTCATGTCTTCAGGATGATTATATTCTCTGTTTGGTTGCTTTAACAAGTCAAATTCTGTGGATAGACTGCACAATAAACTCCTTTTTTTCTCTGATGAGAAGTTACTCAAATAGCAAAAAAGGATTGGAGTGACACATTGAAAGTGGAGAAAAAGTGAGTTCCACTTCTGCTAAGGGACAGGTAGTAGCAGCGGTGTGTTTGGGTAGGTCCATTGGTTGAGTGTGTTTATGCTAAAGGCTTCAGCTGGAGCTCATGGATGGGGACTTGGGAGCCGGAGTTGGGGTAAGAATAGAGAACAAGAACCAAGAAGGAGATGCTGCACCATCAAGGTCCCTGAGAAGCAAATGCTCAGGACAGATAAGACACAATTGGAGATTTATAAAGGGAAATGCCCTGATGGAATGTAGAGAGGAATCCAAAGAAACAAGAGGGCTGTCAGACCATGACATAGGTCTGATGTGTGAAGGAGAGAGGGCAGGAAGGGATGCGGGGTGGAACACTCTTGGGTTGATGGGGAGCAAGGTATGCCTCCTGTCCTCAGAAATGGCCTGCCTTGAGGTTCTTGCTGTACTCACCAGTTGTCTGTGAGGAGGTGCTGGGAAGAGTGACCTCCATGAAAACATGGAGATGGGTTTCAGAGGACCACTGGGCTGCCCCTGCCAGCGGAGAGCTGAGGGTGTACTGTGAGGCTTAAGTGCTTTCCTTGGATAGGGAGGACATGCTCGGAGGTCCTCCTCCAGGTGGGTGTCCTGGAGTGAGGTCAAGCTCCTAAGGTCATAGTAAGAGTTGGGGGAGGGGAGGCGAAGACACACACACACATCCTGCCATGGGACGCAGTGCTGTGGGATGGAAAGAAGGCTGCAGCACTGCGGTTGGTCCAACTTGTAGCTCTGCTCCTTGTGGGCTGTGGGGCTTCCATATGGTGTCTTGGCTCTCTGAATGTTTCCCCATTAACAAAATGGGGCAATCAGGCTCATTTTGCAGGATGTTGAGAGGATGAAGAATGCCTATAAAGTGCCTTCACCATTCCTGCTGCAGACCAGACACGCCATCAGGTGAAGTGGTTTGTGACTCTCTTTTAGGGCTGGCCAGATTTTCTGTTTGCCCCATACCTTACACTTTAGAATGTACTTAAACATGCTTTTGAGGTAACAAAAATGTGTTTTTTACCAGAACAGTTTTAGAAGATGATTCCAAGCAAGCCTGCATTTGTGCCATCAGGCCTGGCTGAGAGTGCTCCTGTGTGACCAGGCTTGTTTCTGCACTTGCACACCCTGAGGCTCATGGCGACAGGGGCCACACCTGAAATTTAGCAGAAGCTGTTTCATTTGATGCTCACTTTCTTGGTACACATGTTCATGATGACTGTTAACCCGTCAGAATGACTCATTTGTCCCTGGAAGAGGCCTAGTGTGGGGCGGCAGGAAGAGCCCTAGACCAGCAATCTAAGAGTAATGACAAGTCATTTGTGTAAGTGCCTCACAGTTTATAAGGTGCTTCACAAAAAGTTGGGCTTCGGGGTATGTTGGGCATTAGCATTTCATTTCCCAGTTATGGAAAGGGAGTGTAGCAAGGCTCAGTTTGCATATGAATGGCTTTGCTCTGCCTGCTGTGGGGACCATGGGAAGAAATTAGAAACTTGCTAGGGCCATCACTGCAGAAGGAGTTGGTGCGTTGTACCACACACCATAGTAGTACGATTTGGGGGAATCTGTGGGGATGAAAGACACATTCTTTGTTCAGGGAAAGTCTCAGCACCTGAATCTTGGGCCTGGGTATTTGCTTGAGGGAAGGTAAAAATAGTGAAAGTGTGAATACTAGCGAATATGACTTTAGGCAGACATGAAGTTGTTTGAAGAGTTACTCCCTTTTAAGTAAGAAGAACAGCACTGCCAGCCCTTTGCCTCTTGGATCTGATCTATATTCTCTCTATGGGCCAGGAAAGTACAGCTCCTGGGCTCCCAAGTCCTTAGCTTGTTACTGGGCTTGGTCAGTGAGTGGCGGTACCAGAGGGCAGGAAGTGGAAGGCAGAAACTGGGCCGGACTCTCTTTCTTCTTCTTTGGGCAGCATCTCCGGCAGCAGCTGAGCTTTCTCTGTGGCTCAAGTGCCTGCTGAGCAGATCCCGCTTCCAACTTGTGCTGGGGGATCCATTTTTGCCCTTTGTCTCTCTCAGTCAGGGTAGGAACAGCATTCTGTTGTTGCTAATCCCAAGGTTGCTTCTCTGTCCCTTTGTCAAATCCTTATCTCTTCCATCACCTATGTGAGTGATCAGTTCCCTGAAAAAGTTCCTTCAGATGAAATACTTAGAGTAATTTTTAATTTGAGTGGATCTCAGTTGATACAAAGCTCAGTGCTTTAATAAGTTCTTAGCATGTACCTGACAGTGCTGCCAATTGTTAGGTATTGTTTACTCCAATCCTGAAACGCATATTACCCTACAAGTAGGCACTGTGACCATTTGCTGCATGTCATAGTTGAGACATGAGAAGTCTGAAGCCCTGAGATATGGTGTAACCAGCCAAGGTCAACAAACAACGTGTGGCTGGGAGTCCTAGGCACTTGCGCCCACCACTGTGCCACGCTGCCTGGGGAAGCGCTGAAGTGTTGGATGGCTCCCTCCTGCCCCCTAGAGGTGACAGGGGCGCGTTGGGGACTGCGTGGTTCATCCATAGAATTTAACTTTGTTATTATATTTATTTACGTAATGTACAGGGTCTACAGAGTCTACAGGGTCTCACTACTAGATCGGACTCGCAGCAGTTCTCCTGTTCTCAACCTCCCAACCGCTGGAATTACAGGTGCACGCCACCACGCCCAGTCTTAATTGCTGTCTCAGTGTGCCCTGTGGGCAGTGCCAGCACAGCACACCAGAGATCAAACCCTGGTCCCCGCATCTGCCTAAGCTGGCGCTGTAGTCTGTTGAGCTATCTGGCTGGACTTCTAACTTTATTTATTTATTTATTTATTTATTCATTTATGTATGCAGCACAGGATCTCACTACGCAGCTCATTCTCGTAGTGATCCTCCTGTTTTCAGCCTTCCCAGCACTGGGATTACGGGCCTGCGCCACCACTCCCGGACTTGTCACTGGTGTAGCACACCCTGGGGGGTGGGGCCAGTGTGGCAATGTGGGACTGGGAATCAAATCCTTGTCCTTGAGCTCGCCAGAGCAGGCACTTAATCCGCCGAGCTATCTCGCTGGCCCATATTTTTTATTTCTGATTAAAGAGGTAGCATGAAAACATGCAGAAATGTCAGAGATAATAGAAAACAAGCGGGAAGAATCACACGTAATAGTGCCTTCAGCTAGCAGTCATCATTAAAATCAGGGCTTTTTTTTGTGTGTCTAGTCAATTTTTCCAATGGGTAAAAAAAATAACTTGAAAACTCTTGTTTGATTTTAAAGGGAAAGTCGACTATAACCAGGGATTATGTTTTGCGAATACAAGCGCCTGAAAGGAGAAACCAATATAGAATAAAAATGTTGTGCTCTGTTGAGTCCATTGCCCAGAAAGTTCCTGAGTGGGAGGCACAACAGATATCGGGCCAGGTAGACCTAAGGTTAAAGAGGAAGTGTAAAATCAGCAGAACGCGGGCTCTGTGCACACTCTGGAAATGCGCCTACTAAATCTTATTCAGTATGTGTCAGGCGCCTTACATTTCGGTTTTCCCAGAAGATGACTTCTGGATGAAATATTGGAGCTCTTTCGAGTGGAACAAAACATTCTCTATTTGTTATACCAATAATGCTTTAACTTCTTGCATTTTACTAGTGTTCTCCACCTGAGTTCTCCCTATCCACCTAAAAAAGCAAAACCCAGCAATAATTCAAAACCCTCTGAGGAACATTATGAAAAGCATGTGCGGCAGAATGGCTGCATGCTGAGGCAGGCACCAGGGACCAAGGCCGGAGCTTTATTCCCTGAGCTCTCTACTGCTCTGCCACAAGGCTGGTGTGCTGCTCCACCTTAGCATGCCTCAGCGTTTCCAATCAAGAAGAGGCAACTGGATGAATGTCTGGCAGGTGCTTTTAGAGAGGCATTGTGGGCCGTAGAGGGCTGTAGAAGGAAGTCTGCGTAACACTTGCTTCCTATTTCGGGTTAGCCTCAAATTCTAAGTCTCAGCATGAACTATGACACAGAAGCAGTGATTTGAAATGCCTCTGTAAGCTTAAAAGCTTGGCTTAGAAATGTCCACCAATTCAAATTCAAAATTCTATCCATCAGTCTTGAAAACTCTCTTAGAGGTGTCCCTGGGTACAGATAGATTTTCTTTTCTTCTTTTGGTTTCTAGCTTCTTCCATGTTTGTTCTGTGTACTCGCCTCCCTTCCAGTTGTCCCTGGGAGGGGTGGGCAGGAGAACAGCTGGGGGCTACCTGGCTGCACATGGACTCCATGGTGGCTGGTCTCCTGTCCAGAAGAGAGCAGGCTGGAGAGATGGGGAATGGAGGGCAAAGGCATTGCAGAAGCCTGCGGGTGGGCGCAAGGGGCATCTCTTAGACTGTGCCAAAGAGATTGACGTGGATAGAGGAGAGCTTCCCTCTCAGAGTCTGCTTGACTGAAACAATGACCACAGGCTGGAAAAGAAAAAGAATCAGCTGCAGTTCCTTGTGGTAAATAAAGATCCTATAAGGAATGATATTTAACCCTAAGATCAAGGAATTGGAACAAGAAAAGGTTCTACATCCAGCTTTTCTTGCACTGGGACTAAGAAATGCCTCCAGTGAGGGCAGTCCTATGGATCAGGTATGTCACTGTTTTTCAGAGTAGTAGAGGAGGTAGAAAGCCCTGCTACTTCTAGTCTACTCAGACTAGATGCTCCTGAGGCAAGAGTTTGCTTCAGGATGGTAACGCTGAATAAATGAAACATGAAACAGCATTTCATTAATATTTCCATATGCATGCCATCCTGGCAGTTTTTCATAATGTCCTATTCAACTGTGTTTGGTATTTGTATCATTTTACCTATAAATTCCCCTTCATAGATTACTATGTTTTGGCAAATGTGCTGTGAATGGATGTAGGTTGTCTTACACACTTGGCACCTAATGTGCAGGGGAACAAGTGCGGCCTTCCCTCCACCTTCTTCATCAGGGACAACATGCCCCCTATGACAGAACCCATGTATTCATGCACAAGGTTCTTACTCTTCCTCCTGGCAGCACATGTGGAGGAGACGTCTAGCAGCAGTGCGTCATGAGTAAGAAATAAACTGTGATTCTGCTAAACCACAGAGATTTAGGGGCCTATCTGCGTGCACCACTTAGTAGTACCCCAACAATATAAATAGCCTCTGTTTTGGGAACTGCCTCTCACATTCATGTAGATTCAGCAGGCAGAGCCTTGCTCCTACAGGCCCTGGCTCCCCATCTTTTCAGATACACTTTACTGACTCGGGTGGCCATCTGATCCAAACTGTGCTAAATGTCCTATGGAGGGCTTTGAAGTCCAAATCCAGGCAGCAGTCAGGTTCTCTCCAGTGGTAAAAAAAAATGTAAGATGTTAAATCCCAAAATTGTTAGCAGAATTAATCTAGGAGTAGGAGAAAATATAGAGAAAGAGCTATGGGGATGGGGATGGTGGATTGGAGAGGGGGGAGAAGAGAGGAAAGAGAGGGGGGAGGGGGGAGAAAGAGACAGAGAAAGAGGAGAGAGGGAAAGAGGGAAGGAGCAAGAGAGGGAGAGAGAAAGTGCAAGAGCAAGAGGGAGAGGGAGAGCTAGAGTAAGAGAGTGAGAGTGAGAGAGAGCGAGAGAGTGAGAGCAAGAGCGAGAGCTAGAGCGAGAGAGTGAGAGTGAGAGTGCGAGATAGCGAGCGCGAGAGCGAGACTCAGAGTTTCTTTTAATTTCTTGGGCCTTTGGTCTCTACCTTTTGTCCAGTTTGTTTCTGTGCTCTTTTTAATTTTAGAGATGATGTCCCCTAAATTTCCATGTGTTGTCTAAGATAGTTTTGGTAGGTTTCTACAATTTGTAAGCAAAGGAGTAGTGATCACTACATGTAATCAGAGATTATGTATTAAATTGTAATACAAAAAATTGTAATACAGTGTTTAAGTTCATGATAGTAGATAACTAAATAAACAACCTCCATGACTATTTGAACTCTGATATGATAGCTATGGAAGTATGGAAATAAGAGTATAAAAACAGCAGGCTGGCCAGGCCTGGTGGTGCATGCCTGTAATGTCTACGCTTGGGAGGCTGAAGCAGGAGGATCGTTGTAAGTATAAGACCAGCCTAGACTACAAAGTGAGCTCAAAGCCAGCTTGCACTGCATAGGGAGACCTATTCTCAAGAAGATAAATGAATAAACAAATAAATAAAGGCAGTAGGTTTTGTTGTCTAAAAGCTGATAATTTAGTTTAGGAAATAAGTAGCACTATATACACTAATGGCCATACTCCATGGTACCAAAAATGACTGCAAGGACACTGTTCGACATTTGCCATAGATAATGGTGACAAAAAGAAAAATCCACAAAAGAACAATAAAATACAAAAAGATAAAAACACTATCTTGAGACTGGGGACAGTATAAGCACCTGCCTGGCAAGTGCACAAGTCCTGAGTTTGATCTCTAGTACCAAAACAAAAGAAACACTATCTTCTCAAAGCTAGAGTCACTTGGAATGCGTGCACGGGAAGATTGATTGAAGTGTTTCCTTTTGTTTCTTGAGACACCAATCCACCGATAACTGTTTTTCTTTTCTTTTCTTTCTTTTTGATAACTGTATTTAAGGTAATAGAAAAAAAGATACTGGCAAAATCTAATTTTAAACAACTGTTGAAGTATATTAAAAATATTTTAAAATGATTTAGCCAGAAGAGCTATTTCTAGAGGGGCTATGCCTAGAGGGTCCATGTCTAGGGAAACCATGTCTAGGGGGGCCATTACTAGGAAGTCATGTCTGGGGGAGCATGTCTAGGAGGGGCCATATCTATGAAGCCATGTCTATCTAGGACAGCCGTGTCTAGAGGGGCCATGCTTAGAGGGGACATGTCTTGGGGAGCCATTTCTAGGGGTACCATGTCTAGGGGGGCCATTCCTAGAGGGGCCATGCCTAGAGGGGCCATCTAGGGGAACAATGTCTAGGAGATCCATCTCTATGGGAGCCATCTCTAGGGGAGCCATGTCTAGGGGGGCCATGTCTAGGGGGGGCTATGTCTAGGGGGGCCATATCTGGGGGGCTGTGTCTAGGGGCACCATGTCTAGGGGAACCATGCCTAGGGGGGCCATCTAAGGCGGCCATGTCTAGGGTATCCATCTCTAGGGGAGCCACCTGTAGGGGAGCATGTCTATGGGGGCCATGTCTAGGGCGCCATGTGTAGGGGCACCGTGTCTAGGGGGGCCATGCCTAGGGGGCAATTAGCAAAGAAGTAGACTCCATTTCCTCTGCCCTCTGCCTTGCTCTAGGTCTCTGGAACATGGCACTGCTGAGAGCTCCCTTGTTCTAGCCTGAGTTTGGTTGCTTAGCCTAATTCATCTATTGGGAGCAGCATCTGCTCCTTCCAGCAGTTGAGGAAAGAGGTGTAACTATATTGTGCACAGAGGACCTTGTGAACAGCTGACTGGGCCAGCGCTGAGCACTTGAGCCAAGCAGACTCAACCACATCACTTTTCTATGTATATTTTGAACTGTGAGGCATGGAAGTGTGTAAGGTGTGTAGTACCAAGGCTAATATTTTTTCCAGGTATCCTAACTCAGAATTATGGGAACAGGTAGGGAGAGGAAGCTGATTCCTGAAAGGAGCTTGGACCAGTGGAGATGAGAGGTTGGGAGGACTGCTTTTTGGCTCTGCTGCCTAAAATTTTTTTTCTTGTTATACCCTGTAGTACCTTCCTTTCCACTTCATCTTGGAGCTGGTATCTGCCGCTGCAATGGTTTGTGTCTAAGTGTCCCCCCAAGTCTCATGCAGTTAAGAGGTGGCTTCTAGAGTTTGTGATTAATTTATAATCCAATGGTAGGGTTATGGGTGTGAGTGCTACACCTGCCCTGGGGCAGGTAATCTGCGTACAATATAAGGAAGGGAGAGAGGCTCGCAAGCTGCCACAGCTGCTGCACCTCCCTTTGCTCTTTGCTGTTTTCCACCACCATGAACAGCTGCCCTCTGCCATATGTCACTCTGCTTTGGAGTCAGCTGAGTATGGCCTGAAGCGTCCATGAACTGTGAGCTAAATAAATCTTTCCTTTCTTAATTCTGGGTGATGGGTGTTCTGTCTCAGCAACAAGAGACAAGTAGCTAAGTCAGCCACTCATGAACAACTCTCGATTCCTTTGTACATTCTTGCTGCCACAGAGACTTCCTGGCTCCTTTCCTGGCTCATCTCTGTTCAGCTCTGAAAGCAGCTCAGCCATCACAGTCATTTGGGGAGGGCTTCCACCTACTAAGACAGCTTGGGTGGCAGCACGGAGGCAGAGGGCTCTCCCATGGCAGCAGAAGCTGAGCAACAGAGCAGGGGTGTTTGTGAGGAAAGGCAGTGAGGACAAGGACCAGAATGGTTTGCTGTGTTGGAGACTGGAAGGGCAGATATGTGTGGAGGCAGTGCCATTTTGTCTCAAGGCAAAGGGCCCACCATGTGCTGGATCCCCACAGAGAGGTCACTATAATTTGTCCCAGTCAAGAGAGAGGCTGCCACTCTTCCTAGGTGTCATAATAACCCACTTCTGTAGCACGGCAAGGTTCAGCTCAGGACAGAGGACCACCCAGATGCACTTCCAATGTCTCTGCTAGAACTCAGCTAAATCACATTGGCAGACACTGTAGTGCTTCACATCAGGGGTGAGAGGGGTGTGTGCAGAGCGGCGTAGGCGCTGAGGGGCTGGGAGGAGCCGCTCCCTGGATTGCGAGGAGGGCTGTAATGAAGACTGTCTTCCTGCTGAGAAGCAGCAGAACACGTTTATTGATTGGAGGTGAATGCAGTGAATGTCAAATTGGGAAGTTTTGCAGTTTAATCCGACATCTGTCATTCCTGGAAGAATGAACAGTTCAAAGTAAAACCTCATCCATATGGATGTGTAAGGCGAACTTTGGGTTAGGAAAGGAGGGACCCACGAACTCGGGTCTGGGAAAGCTAGGACAGAGGAAAGGCCTTCCCAAAAGCTGTTCCTGAGACACCAACCAAAGGAATAGCCTTGTTTAAAGAATTAAGAAAATCAGACTTACTCATTTTAAAACAGACTTCTGACTATTAGAGGAGAAAAGTAGGCAGCAAAACACAGATGTGTTGTTCTGGTGTGCAGAGAAGTTGCATTTTCCATTTCAGGGAGGGTTTTTTTTTTTTTTTTTTTTTTTTTTTTTTTTTTTTTTCTTAAAGCTAAGGAACAATGACAGAGTCCACCATTGTCATTATTTTAAAATCCCTTAGCTTTGAAGGTGTGCATGGGGGGATACCTAGAGCTATGTTCCTTTGATCTTCCTGCACCTGTATTCATTTTGGGCAACGTTACTCATTGGCGCAGTAGCCCAGCCCCACAGGCCCAGCGTCCAGGCTCTGTGAGGTCCAGCTCATCTTGGCCTGAGTCTCAGGTAAGTGATGAGTGCTTTGGGCTGCAATTTCTATTCCTGAATAGGCCTGCTATCTCAGAGTCATGCTTCAACAAACACTCAATTAAAAGGAAAAAAAAAAAAAAAAAAAAAAAACCTCTGGCTGATGAAAGGCACCCTATTACTGAGAGGCAGGGGATATTTACTGAAGAAAGCAACTTTTCCCTAGTTACGAGTAGCAGGGTGAATATTTTTGAGCCCATTTGTCTCATGATGATCAAACCTGAAAGGTGAAGTTTTAACTGATGCATTTTTAAAAGATCAACGAAACAAAGTAGGCCCGAGAGTTGCTTAGAATTAGAAATTGCGTAAAAGGATGGGCTGTGAAGGCAGCAACTCTGAAGGCACTGCATTTGGGGTGGTTCTGTTAGCAAAATACACTGATTTTAGCTTCAGACACCTACAGAAGAGCAATCAATATTACTTTTTATTAAATGCTCCCTCATAGCTCATAACCATCAGCTCTAAAAAATACATTTTCTCTGCAGAATCCAGAAGTAATCAAAATTTATTCATGTGGGCTAACTCTGAGAGTTTTGACATCAAAGGGCAATCCTGTCTGATTGATACCACTCAAATGGCAATATTGTGTGAAAGAAAGTAGCTACAGAGGTGGCAATTTAAAGGCTGCAAAAAGGTTCAGGCAAAGTGTACGTAACATTCTGTACTGATTTCTGACATATGACTTTACTTGGTACTGAATTGCCAATAACTTGTCAGTTTGGTTTTTCAGAGATTCAACATTGGAAAGGAAAGGGAGGGGCAGCCATCATTTTTTCATGGTATTTTTATTTGTTGTTCCATGGCTTTTAAATTTTGTTTTGTCTTGTTTGTTTTTTAGTGTATTTGGTACAGGGTCTCACTATGCAGCTCAGACTCATAGTGCCCCCCCTGTTTTGAGCCTCCCCAGCTCTGGGATGATAGGTATGCACAAGCATGCCCGGTCTGGGTGGCTGGGTCAGTGCACCTGAGGGCAGGGCCAGGCAGAATGTGGTTCCAGGGATTAAACCCAGGTCCTTGAGCTTACTAGGCAGGTGCTTAGCCTGCCAAGCTATCTCCCCAGCCCAAGAAAAAAATTTTAAGCCTTAACTGCTCCTTTCAAAAGAATAGCAGAAATCGATAGTACAATTATCCAAACTATTCTGTATATAAACCTAAATATACATTTCCCTCTTCTTTCATTTGTCCTTTTTCTCCTCCCACTTTTTCTTTCCCATTGAGCAAAGTTTTTCCCTTTCCCAGTATCTATTGAAGCTTTCAGATTTTAATTACTCTTTCAGGTATTTACACAAGCAAGATAATATGATATTTGCACATGTGGATCTGATTTATTTCACTTACCAATAGAGTCTTTAGCTATATTCATTTATCTACAAAAGCCTCAAATTTAACTTTTTTATAGCTGAATGATACTCCACTGTGTAAAAATACCATATTTTTTTAATCCATTTCTCAGTTGATGGTTATTTAGGGTTTTTTTTTTCTAAGATTTAACCATAACAAATTGTGCTGCTATAAATATGGGTACACATATATCGTTATGGTATGATTATTTCAGTTCTAGAAAAATACCTAAGAGGGGAATAGCTGGCTTGAAAGACACCAGCAATCTTAGCTTTTTGGGAAATCTCCACATGGATTCCGTACTGATTTCCCTAATGGTTGTACCAGCCTGCGTTCCCACCTTCTACTTAGTTGTTTTACTGTGAACTAACACAATGTATAAAAGTACATAAAAAGAGACAGTACGGCCTGATGACTTATCACTGAGTGAATGGCCAAGTACCTACCCACAGAGAAACAGCTACTGTATAGTCAATATGTAGAATCCCCACAGTTTGTGCATTTTTTTTCTGATGTTTTACCTTCTGTGCTTGTCAACTGCTCTCTTGATTGCCTGGCTAGTAATGAAAAGGTGTTTAATTTCACCAGGTGTCAAGAAAATACCAAGAAAAGCTATGATGTAATAATGCCACACACACACAGCAGAATGGCAAAAATTAAAATGACTCATAGTAGTGATAATCTTGTTAATAAGAAGTTGCAAATACTGCTGAAAATATACAAACATTTTGGAAAAGTCCGGCTGTCTCAAGTTGCACTTCTTCAAGCCTGTGGCATCCCTGCAGTTCTCCAAGGAGGAGCACAGGAGATCTGTTGGTGGGTACCCATTGCAGCATGGTGGAGCCCAGTGATGTGACCACAAAGCTTCATGAGGCCTTGCAGTGGCCACATTCGGACTGCCGATGAAGCAAAACATCTTCTTTGTACATTTCAAAGCATCTTGCAGAGATTCCCGCTAGCAATCCAAGTGGAGATGCCATGTGGGGAGTTGGATGTGTAGAGAGTTCGCGAAGGAAGTCAAGAGATGGAGATTTAAATTTGGGGCCGTTAGCAGCAAGACAATATTGTAGCAAGAGATGGAAATGGTAAGACCAACTAGAGAGTACAACACTGACAGAGAAGAGGCTTGAGATGCTGCCATCCAGATGGGGGGAAACAGTCCAGTTAATAAGAGTGGGAAGGAAGAGGCAGTGATGTGAGAGGAAAACTAGGCACAGATGATGGTAGAGTCCAAGAAAGAAAAATGTTTCCACAAAAAGGCAAATTATGAAATGATGAAATGATCAAACGATGCTGAGAAGCCAAGTTAGGTGAAGACCAAATCATGACTACTGAATCCAGTAACCCAGAGAAGTTCCAATGAAATGAGAGGCATGAACCTGAATGGAAGGGGCTCAAGAATGAGTAGCATGCGGAGAGCATGGGCGCCGCTCGGCAGACGGTCTCTGAGCTAAGCTGGTTTGACTCAGGTCTGGTTTTGACTGACATATTTATTTCAACTTTATAATAGCTCAGAAGTAATACTCATACAGTAGAAAATATACTTTGAGTTTTAAGAATTGATTTTTTTCCTTCTTTCCTCCTGCTCCTCCTCCTTCTCCCCCCTCAGTCTTGTGATGCTAGGAATTGAGCTTGGAGAGTCAGGCGTGCAAGGCAAGCTCTCCACCATGAGCTGCACCCAAAGCTCTCAAGTATTGGTCTTTCGGTGAGCCAGTGACACGCGGTAGGTGCTCTTCAGGTGGTGGGCAGGGAATTGAACTGCGTCTCCCGTGCTGCCACGTGATCCTGAAGGCGATCAACCCATGCTATTGTGCATTGTGCTTCTAAGCTGTGCTGCGCGGTAGGTTAGATATGTTAAGTGAATTTGTAATTTAGCATATTTTCAACCCACTTTGTGAGATGCAGCCCAGTGTAAGTTGAGGAGCATCTGCAGTTCTGTGAATAGAAGCCAAAGAATGAAGAATAGGAGCTAACAGGAAGAGGGGGGAGGTGGGAGATCTAGAGAGGGCCTTTCTGGTTTTTTTTTTTTTTTTTAAGTTTTTATTTCAAACAGAAAATCTCACAGCATGCTGGCTGATGTGTGTGAGCTGGTAGGAAAGTAAAAATGCTTACTGACCAGAGAATGGAGACCACTGCTGTGCCTTAAACCAGCAATTGAGCAAGAACACTGGGACACTGGCTTTGGGGAGCACACAGACAGGTCACCGTGGGTGATGGCAGCAGGCTGCTGCAGGTGGTGTCCCTGATTTGGTTTAAAATAAGATTGTCACCAAGTGCCATGCTGGCCCTGCCCCTGGGTGTGCTGAGCAGGCCATGGAGTCTGGGCGTGGTGGCCCACGTCTGTCATCCCAGACCTGGGGAAGCTGAAAACAGGAGGATCACTATGAGTCTGACCTGC
>NW_004524650.1:5157617-5158854 GCF_000260255.1 Octodon degus | reverse complement strand
AGAGAGACAGACAGACACAGAGAGAGAGAGAGAGACAAAGAGAGAGACAGAGAGAGAGAGAAAGAGAGAGTTTTCTTCTTGGTGTGTCCTTTTTTTTCCTTAGTAAAACGGGAAATGATGCTGGCAGTGTTGGAGATTTGCACAAAGGAGTGTGTATGAGACATACTTGTTTCAGAGGGCAGAAGAAAAAATTGACAAAGATGGTATGCTGGGATTCTTGGTTAGTGTTGGGGACACAGTTAAGGATATAGTTGTGCTCACGATTTTAAAGTGAGATTGTCAGAAGGCTTGCAGGGAGTCCGTAGCATTTAGTGCTGTTTCGAGGGTGGGCATAGAGGAAGCAGAAAGCTGAATTTAACGAGGATTGCTGTTTTGCCAGCCACATACATGATGGCAAGGCGAGCAGATAAGAGCTGAGAGAGGAAAGGCCAGAGCAGTGGGCCACAGAGTTTAAACTGAGGAAGGGAGGAAGTAGAAGCGTCATTGGCCCAGGATGCGAATACGATGAGGGGGCCAGGGAGGTGTGGGAGCGGTGACCAAGGAAGAACTATGCGGGGCAGACTGAAAGGTGCAACTGGAGAGAGGGATGCTCAAAGCTGAAGTGTTAGAGAGGGTGGGCTTATTGGTACTGAAAAACAAGGGGTTTTGACCATGGGGAAGGGTGGCTGAGGTAGGAGGTGGGATAATTTTAGTATCGGCAGAGAGAAAAAGGCCTGGAGAGATCTGTGTGGCTACTTCACTTCTCCAAACTGTGACAGAAATACAAGTGGATGCAGGTTGAGCAAGGCATGTTCCACTCTTCCACTACTGACAGCGGCTGACAGGAAGGCTGCAGGAGGAGGATCCTGTGGCAAGCCTGGGATTTCAGGGCAGTGTCAGAACGTTAGTCTGGAAGTGGCAGTGGGAAAGGAGAAGGTTAACTTCTTCAGGACAAATGGCATTAGCAAGGCAAGACAAAACAGAAAACAACAACAAGAAGAAAGAAAAACAAAACTAAACACAATTGTCACTTTGGAGGGTTGTAGGGGAAACAACTTTTAAGATGCACAGGTACTTGAGAATCCCTTTGGAGTGAGGCGAAAGATTCAAACAGTTTCCTCAGAGAGGTGTTTTTTTGCCATAATTTTATTGATAAACAAATAGCAATGAGACAGTTTCAAATCAAATCGGTAGTGGAGTTTCAATAATTAACACACTGCATACATTCTTCTTAGTGGTTAATTGCTGTACAAGATGC
>NW_004524650.1:5148126-5157259 GCF_000260255.1 Octodon degus | reverse complement strand
GACCTATGCAACAAGAGTTGTAGCTTTTGGGTCTGATAAGGTTAGTGAAATCCCCTCAGGATTTATCCTGAGATCCTGTACCTCAGATTATAGAACCTTTGTCAGAGAGGCGTTTTTGTTCCTCATAGACTATGGCTTCCAGAGGACCCTCAAGATCTTTCAGAAAAGGTTTCAAGGGTGGCCAGGGGAAGGAGATGGCATTCATATTGGGCTAGAGAAAACGCATGAGATTGGAAAGTGACCAGGGTCAAAGATGTCACAACTGGTTCTGAGGCCTCCCAAGAAAGGCCTGGACAGTTAGCTTTATATAGCCTCCTTGGGTCGGTGCTCTTCATGAGTAGAGGCCTAGGGGAAGCTTCTAGCACACGTGAGGGTGGGGTCCCAAAGGAAGCGGGATTCTGAAGGGCTGCCTTTCCTTCTGCTGCGAGAACATCCAGGCCGGGGGGAGGGGCCAGTCTTGCCATTGTGAAGCCGTGTCTTCCTACCACAATTACGCAGAAATGAGATAATTAAGGTGAAGAAAGCTCTGGGCAAGCAGACTTCCTGATTTTTATTTGTTGATCTCAGAAGATCATACTGGCACAAGATCTCCCACTGAAAGAAAATTTGTTTAAACCCTACACAGATGAAAAAGCTTTGATATTCAAAGAATATTCTTGTCCTAGATGTTTTTAGCAACTTATATTTATCCAGCCATAATTCTTCTTAAGTACCATTTTGTTCACTCTTTTGAAGCTGAAGATTAGTCTTTCAACGAGAAATCTGCATTTTATTGTAAAGATGGAACACAATGCATTCGGCTCACTTATTCTGTGGAGGAGCCAGCTTATTTGGGGAATATATCTTTAGCACATTATGAAAACAGTGATTGTAACAAATGTATTTTTGGCAGGACAGACTGAAGCATGCATATGTGTGGCTCAAGGGGCGTGAATGATGTGTCCTCTGTTTTCCACACTTCAAATAATGAAAAATTTGGATGTAACGTCAGTTACCTTTGATTTCAAACTGAGTGGCTATGATCAAAGAACCAGTGAGGGGAGGCCAAAGTTATTTTGAAATGAGAGAGCACTGTAGTTAGTGTCAGCAGCAGCTCTCTGTGCTATGAAGATTAGAAAAGCGCTTTCCTACCTTCTTTGAGAAAATATAAAATCTGAAAAAAGTTAGTCTAGTGGTCATTCCTGCCTCTGATTCTAAATAGGTACTTAGGACGAGCTGTGTGGGCAAAGGCTCATATTTTGTTCCCAAGCAATTTTCTGGCCAAAAGTATAATTAACAGCACCCACCATCAACCGCTGTACCCCGTCCATTTGCCTACCATTACTGATTGTGAATCTGTTCTCTCTTGTGTGCTCCTGTAGCCTTGGCTCCAGTTCAGGCCCTCAAGCCCTTCCAGCTGTGTAAGGTCTGCAATTGGAAAGGTGGGTATGGCAGCTGTAGTGTGTATCAGTTAAGTGAAAGCTTTTTGCAAAGAGTCAAGTTGAAGTTAGTTACTAAAGACTAATTCAAATTTTGAAGGGGAGGGAGAATGGGTGACTGTAGGAATCAGGATGAGACAGCGTCTGGCCCATTTGAAAGGAGATGGGCCAAGCAGTTGAACAGAATCCTCTGGAGAGGGAGATGCGAGGGGAAAGTCAGGTCAGGGCATGATTTGCTTGGATCCTGATTAGCCAGTGAGGACAACTGGGCTGTATTTGGAGAACTGAGAAACATTCTTATTTTAAGTGAAAGGGAGCTCCTTTTCAATTTCTAGATCATTCTGGAGAACAAAGTGAGGGTGGGGTTACATAAAACACAATGGCTCCAGTAAAGTCTCTTCTGGAGTCTCTGCCTTGTGTGCTGCCCAGATAGGGGCAAGGGCAGCAAAGTCTGTCATGAGATCTGCCAGCTCACAGCTGCTGGAAAGACACTGAGAAGTCAAGACAGATGCTTCTATGTGTCATGTGCAGGACTTCGGAATATTTCTTTGTTACAATAAATGTTTTGCTGTAATTGTAGTGACTTGAGGACTCAATTTTGCTTCAGTACACTCTCATAGGCTGGGGAGATAGTTCAGTGGTCTAAGCACTGAGAGCCCAGAACCCTGGGCACACCATGCCGGCCACTGAGACTGGATGTGGTGGCACTCGCCTGCAATCCCAGCTCTGAGGAGGCTGAAACAGGAGGACCACTATGAGTCCAAGCTGCATAGTGAGACCCTGTACCAAATAAATAAATTAATTAATTAAAAATAATATCATCACATAGAAAAAACAAGTCTACTAGAAGCCTATGTGGAAATTTAAACTTTCATGAAAGTTCACACTTTGTCAAAAAGAAAGAAAAAAGAGCACAATGATCTCTACAAAAACCCATTGTTCTAATGGAAGAGATTGCTTTACAAGGCAAAGATGGCCCAGGAGACATCAAAAATGTAGACCTTTGAGAATCTATTGGATGCCTCCTTCACTGCTTCTCATACTGTGCCAAGTCCACGCCTGACAGTCTTTGCTGTAAGAACACTTCTGAACAAATGAGGATGGAGGGTTCTGGGACTGGGAAGTAGTGATTATAATATAGACAGGACTGAAAATCGCCGCTTTTTGTTTTTAGACAGGGTCTTACTACGTAGTTCATAGTGAATCTCAAACTCGCTATGTAGCCCTCAAGCTCACAGTGACCTCCATATCTCAGTCTTCAGAGTGCTAGATTTACAGGCAAGCAGCCCCACTCCCAGCTTAAAATTGGTGTTTTTCATAATTGTCATATGCTAAGATTATATAGTAGAAACAAAGTAGAAATGCCTACCAAGTCTTCCAAACTTCTTAGATTCTTCAGACCATTTTAAAAATTCTTCTGAACACTTGATTCTGGCAAAGCTATTACAAACTTGTTGACATCATCATATTGAGAAGAAAGAGAAAATATTAATTAATAATCTAGTGTTTTGATTTCATGGGGGGGTACAGGGATTCTGTCTGCTAAAAAGCCTTGATTTGATCTTTACAAATGTAGCATTATAGCAGCATGATTTTTGAATTCACATTGGGCTTTCCTGGAATTTAGCAGCGTTGGCATCGCCCAGCCTTCAGTGGCGTAAGGAGTCCCCTGCATACTTCTGACAGCGGGTCGTGAGTACCCCAGAGAACAGTGCTAGATATTGGCAGCTGCAAGAGCTTGGAGTTTGCGGTCTCGTTCTAAGGTTGCAATCCACATATCAGGAGTCAGACTTTTGAATGACGTATGAAGTCATGGAAGGCTCAGGCTGGAGGTGGCGTGGTGCTCGCGAGGATGGCCCTATCAGGACAACATCCAGCAAAGCCACAGGGTTGCAGATAAAGGTTTGGTCCAACAGTGGAGTGAACAGAGAATCCTCTTTAGCAAGCTCAACTTGAACCTGCTGAAATCTGACTAAAAGAAAAAAGACAAAAGGCTTTAGGAAGCGGGTATTTTCCCCTTCAGTGTTTGGAAGTGAAAACTACTTGTGCCCTCCAGCATATTAGAGAATGGAAATTTTTTTTTCTAAAATCAAATTTGTAGCTACAAAAAATAGTTGAAAACACGTTATCAGAAGAGGCACGTTGGGATTCTTCTCCTGGGAGAGTGCTCCTGCCTAGTGAGGGGTGGAGCTTGGACTACAGGTTGAAGGTGCAAAATGAGAATAAACCTTTATCTAGTGGTTGCTTTCTATCTCCTCCAGTGAATTCTGACTTTCGATCAGAAAGAGAGGATGGATTTTCTTGCCTTACAGCTTCCGGGGAGACATGCTGTGGGAGTCTCACTGCTTCGAAATAATTTTTGGATGTTTTGTGAAACCTTTTGACCTGGCTGGAAGCCCGGGGCTTTTGAGCATTCGAGAATAATAGGCAGCATTGAAAAGGAGTGGATAGAATGTCTTATTAACTAGAGCTATTTTTATTAACTGGAGTCAGGAGAATATCAGAAAGGATCAAAATTAAGGAATTCTTTGAAAATACCTTTATTTTACATTGGTTTTATTTTTACATTTGCTTTGCTGTTTTACTCCATGATATAACATACACTGCATTTCTCCTCTGCCAAATAAAAGGGCCTAGAGGAAGCTTTGAAATTTATGCTTATTGTTAAACGTGATGGAGACACAAATGAAGAGAGAGGGGAAGAGACAGGAGTGAAAAGGTAGTAGGAATTTCTTTGAGAAATGTTACTTTCTTTCCAAATTTATATTATGTAGTTTGTTTCACCAAATCTCTTGGTTTGGCTCCTAATACATCACACAAGCTTTAATTAGGCTTCAATTGAGAAACATACTTCGAGTGCCAACTATGCATAAAGCATCAGTTCAAGCTGTGTGAGGACTTAGAAGTGAAGAATGTAGAGTTGGCTCAGGGTCTGTTGGCTTGGCTTGTTTAACTGGCAATTGTTTATTACTCTTTCCACACTCCATCTTTCAATCCCAAGACTCCATGGCTTAACCTTTGTCCTTAGTAGATGCAACCGTTAGGGATTTTTGGCTATAATTGGTCAACAGTGATAGTTATTCACAAGATGGAAGACCAAGATTTGGAAGAGACAGGAAATGTCTGGTCTAGCAGGTTTTGATGGAAGGGACTAACTCTTCTCTTATTGCTGGGAGAAATACCTGACACTCAAAATGTGAGAAGGAGAGATTTATTTAGCTCACAGTTACTGGAGGTTTCATAGTTTAGAGCAGCCTTAATTATGTAACAAGACGTTGGAGCCTTATTTGCTCAGGAGAGAGGGTCAGTGCCTCTGTCTTCTCCAAACATCTCCTCTCTGCCCCAGGTGGTCTCAATCGCAGACACCGCTGGCCCTTGCTACAGGGTCTGAAGGAAATGGTGGGGCACCACCATGTCCATGATGACCCTCTCCACACCTCCAGAGAGACTGCTGTTTGAGAGGCAGTGTGAGATGCCAGTTCAACCATTCAGGCCACTCGGCCCTGCCCCTTGATCCCTGCCCTGGTCCTATGGCCCTACCACTAAGGCCACTTGCTGCTCCTCCAGCCATGTCTTCCCCATAATTTGCATGAGGCTTTGGGGGAACAACTAGATACAAACCACAACATCTGGTCAGCAGGTTTTGATGGAAGGGACTAACTGATTCTTGTCAAAGCCAAGAACTGCTCCAGTAATAAATGAACTCTAGTTATCTTGGAGTTATTCTCCTGTTCAAATTCTAGGAAGGACACACCTAAGTGGCCAATTTGGTCACATGCCTGCCCCTCACCTGGGATGGTGGGCAGTCTTGCTAAAGTCACCTAGCTGCTGCTGTGATTGGGATGTGAATTGTGTCCCAGGCATCCATTGTAGGGAGCTAGATCTTCAGGACAATGTACTAGGAAGTGATGTAGGGTGTTTAAGAGGGGAGCCCAGTGGAAGTTGTGCTAGGCAGCTTTTGGTAGCTACCACCAAATACTTCAGATAAATCAACTCAAAGAGGAGAAAAGGTCTATTTCAGCTCATTACTCCAAAGATCTCATCCTGTGGTTGCTTGTCTCCTATTCTTAGGCCGGTTGCTTGCCTTTTATTTATGGCAGAACAGGGAGTACATGGGAGCATAATGCTGCTCACCTCATGGCAGTGAGGAAGCAAAAAGAGAGACCAAAGAAACCAGCAGCCCAATATCTTCTGCAGGGCTACATTTCCGTGAGCCAGCTTCCTTCCATCAGGCTCCATCTCCTCAAGATCCAGACACTTGCAGGTAGTGTACAGGCCTGTGGCCAGACCTTAACAAACAGGCCATTTGGGAAGAGCCAGCACCTGGGAGAGGTGCACTGCAGATGCTCCTTGTGAGGGTTTTTTTTTTTTTTTTTTTTTTTTTAATGTATTAAGCACAGGGTCTATAGGGTCTCACTACACAGATGGGACTTGTAGTGATCCTTCCTGTTTTTCAGCCTCCCCAGTGCTGGGATTACAGGTGCACGCCACCACACACAGTCTCAATCGCCATCTCAGCATGTGTCAGTGACAGGGTTGGCACAGCATACTGGGGAGCGAACTCCTGCCTGCCTAAGCAGGTGCTTTAATTCACTGAGCTATCTGAAGAGCCCAAGTAAATTTTTTTTTTTCTGTTTTGTTTTTTGCAATACTGGGGATTGAACACAGGACCCTGTGCTTGCCAGGCAGGTGCTTATTCTACTGAGCTATCTCCCCGGCCCTTCCTTGTAAGGTATTAAAGTGCTTTTCTTTTCTTTTTATTTACAATATAATTCTTATATATAATTATACTTAATTCTGTAAGCAATTTGATACTGATGACGGATCTCTATCGTATCCTTAAATCATTTAAAAGGAACCTTTTATGTGAAAAAAAAATTCAAGTACTTTTCATGGAACCTTGAGTTAGCTATAATGACAGGTCATCCAAGAAGCAAAGCTGGTCCCCACCCAGCTCTCTGTTGCTTCCTGATACGTGAACTCTTGAGCCTACTGTTGTCATTTACCACCAAGTGCCGTAGCCAGGAGGTCTTCACCAGAGCTTAGCGCTTGCAGGTGTCATGTGCTCCTAACTTGGGAGCTGAGTGCATTCTTCTCTTCATTAGTCACTTGCTTTCAGTATTTCATTATAACAGCAAGAAGCTGGCTAATACACACAAGAAGTAGCTTGCTGGGATGTATTATTAAATTAAAATCAAATAAACACGAGGCAGCTAAAAAGACAATAACTATACTTTACATTGGAATAAAAAGTATTCTTTCCCCTGATTCCTGCCTCTGTCCAGTTCTGACCTCATTCACAGAGAGTAAAAGTCACTGAAAAAGGGGCTGGGGAGATATCTCTGCAGTCTAATCACCTGCCGGGCACACACAAGGACCTGGGTTCAATCCCCAGTACCACATGCCGTGCCAGCCCCATTTTGGTACTCTGTACCAAATAAGTAAGTAAGTAAGTAAGTAAGTAAGTAAGTAAATAAATAAATATTAAAGACACTGAAAAAAGGCTCATGCTAAAGCAAAGATTGGGAGGAAAGCTTAGTTCACCTTTTTTACTTCACCTTACAGGAGGGATCCAAATACCCCAGGGGAAGAAAAGTGTTTGGGAATATTGGAGAAAGGGACCCCATGGATAATTATATGGCCTCTGACTTTGGAAAGCACTCACAATTTGAGGTATCTTGTATGGAGTGGGCTCCACATAGGTGTGTGTAGGGGGAGCGGTGACCCCAGATCAAAGGAATTTGTGCCAGTCAGATGAAGACAGGGGCTTTAGGACTCTGTGGTGCTGACCAACAGACAGTGCACACTAAGGCTCCTTTAGGGAGCACGTGCGACCTGGCTGCTTAGGAGCTCCACAGGGTGTGCTCATGGGATGGCCACTCGTAGCCCATACCAAGCAGGGTCCACAAGGTGAGCGCACCTTGTGTTCCTGTGTTATCATGGTGAGCGCATACCTGTCTCACTTGGGTGAATGTATCAGACTCTTCCATAGCAAAGGCATTGGCAAAAAACAAGAACAAACAAAGAAACAAAGTCAATGGACCTGATTACCAGAAAATAAAAAAGATAAAGATGATCCAGAAAGGGAAGAAAAGGATAGATATTTGTACTATCTCAGCATTAAAAAAAATCACCAATATTGTGATTCTAGGATTAAAAGTGCAGTTTTCCAGAAACAGAGCTAATGCCTGCTTGATTTCCTGTGGCTGAGTCTGGGCTCCTCAGGGACTGGATTTCTCGCATTTAGTCCCATGTACTTTGGGTGGGTTATTGATGTCTATCACTGAAAGTCTAGAATGTGATCTACTTGGTTGGACTCCTCCTTAAATAATTGAACATGAGTGCAATGTGTACTCGTAATGGCTGAGCCCTCAGCAAAATGCTGGAGACTTAAGTGCATTAGGAAACAGGAAACAAAAATGGATAATTAGGCTTGCAGCTAGGTTTCCATGTTTGTCATAAGAAAAAACGCTCGTTATTAAATAAGTAAGGACACATATCTGCGTGGGATGTAGAGCTGAGGTGATAAACCATGGCAGGCTGGGATTTACGGAGCCTAAAATGGGGATATCATAAGCAATATGAACAGAACAGAAGAGAACGGAATAGAGATACCCTTTTTCTACTTCCTTCACCTTCCAGGAGGGATCCGTATACCCCAGGGAAGAAAAGTGTTTAAGAACATTGGAAAAAGGGACCTTGGGTGGAGAATCACAAGAGCTTACCATGTGCAGAAAGGGTAAGCATTATTTTGTAAAGCTTTTGTCCCAGGAACATGTATGGGAGGTGCAGAAAGGTGCATGTACCCCAGTGCAACATGTAGCTCAGCCAGAGTGCTGTTTAGTTACAACAGACAGGGTCTGAGTAGAAATAGGCTGAATGGGCCACTTGGGAGTCCATGCACCACAGCCACAGACCTTACAGAAGTGTTCTGACAACGTCTCACAGTGAGAAATGCACATGACATGCAGGGCATGTGCCCTCTGCACTTCCCATCCATAGTCCTGGAACAAAAGTTTTAAGAAAACTAATACTTATTTTTCCTACAACTGATATACTCACATGTAGTGAGAGCATATTCTGATCCTATCCTGCTCCATTCTAATCCAACGTACCCTAAAATAACACTGATTGCGATGGATTCAGACCATACTAATGGGCCAGAAAACATGCTATTTTATCCACTTTGTATACAGATGGATAGACTCCGGAATCTGTTATTCTGGGTTAAAATCCCAACTCTTCCATTTACTAGAACCCACAAATAATTTGTCTGTAAGTCAGCCTGGTCTATCAGAACAAAGCAGCACAGCCTGGGTGACTTAAGCAGCCAAGTTGCTTTTCTCCCAGTTCTGGAGGATGGGGTCTGAGGTAGGGTGTGGCCAGGGTCAAGTTCTTGGAAGGTTCACTTGCTGAGGTGCAGATGGTGCCTTCTTTGCTGTGTACTCACAAGGCCTTCTGCCAGGCCATGCAAGTGGAGTGCTCTCTTGTTCTCTGGCTCCTCTCTGTCTCTCACTCTTGCCTCTGTCTGTCTCTCTCCTTTCTGTCTCTCTGCCTCTGCATCTACCTCAGTCTCTGTCTCTGTCTGCCTGTCTGTCTCTCTGTCTGTCTCTCTGTCTCTCTCTCTGTCTTTCTCTGTCTGTCTCTGTCTCTGTCTCTGTCTCTCTCTCTCTCTGTCTCTCTCTCTGTCTCTCTCTCTCTCTCTCTCTCTCTCT
>NW_004524650.1:5140131-5148026 GCF_000260255.1 Octodon degus | reverse complement strand
TCTCTCTCTCTCTCTCTCTCTCTCTCTCTCTCTCTCTCTCTCTCTCTCTCTCTCCTTATAAGGCCACAATCTTACCAAACTTGTATGACTCATTCAACTTTAATTTCCTTCTAAAAGTTTTATTTCTAAATAGTGTAGCACTGAGTGTTAGTATTTTAACATAAGAACTTTGAGGGAACACCATTCAGTCTATAGTACATGAGAAAAGTACTCAGCTTCTCAGCGTGCCAGTTTAATCTGTAAAGTAAAAGTACGATAATAAACAACACAGTACATATATTATTTGTTCATTAACAATATTTAACATTCTCCTAATATGTGCCAAATCCTTGATAAGAGAACAAAAAAACAGAGAGAAATCCTTGCCCTCTGGGAGTCTTATGAATAATAAATGAGATGATTGTAAAGTGCTTAGCAAAATGTAACACTCAGTGAGCATTAGTTGTGATTGTTAATTGGTAAGGCATACACCTGGTTAAAACTGGGTCTATCCCCTATACGTAGAGCAGATATTATCTCCTGTCATATTGTAGGTAAGATGCTGTTGTTAATGAGGCTTCAATTAGTCTACTGACATAGCTTAAATTTGCTTTTCTGTCTATTCTCCACTCCATCCGAAGAGCTAGACCTAACACTGCGGGGAACTCAGGCTTATCAAGATAAATGGCATGACTTTCCATAACAGAGATGAATAGGAATGATAGGGACTCATAATCGGGATGGATGGAAAGACATAAACACAGCTCTAATGCATCAGATCAGCGCTGTAATGAAGTTACAAACAAAGAGCTGTGGGAGTACAGAAGAATGGCCTAAGTCCTGCTGGAGGGATGGAAAGTCTTCTCTGAAAGTGAGAGTTGTGTTTCCTCACTTTATTTCCAGACAGAAATCCAGGGGTATGGCAAGAATAGCACTGAGACACATTTACATGCCTGGAGCAGGACAGGAGGCCAGGGCTGCTGGAGAAAGGACAATGAAGAAGATAGTGCGGAGGAGGACATTGAAGGGATGGGTGGGGTGTGCAAAGGGCAGCCTCCCAAGGTCCTCTTCCTGCCTAGGGGTGTGGAAGGACATGCAATCTGGGTTGTAAGTAGAGTCCAGGGGTGTGAGGAAAGGTCAGATGGACAGGCATTCCGGTTAAGAGACCAGTGTGCGTGAGGTGAGTCATGTTGAGAGCCTGGTGACTGGAAGTAGGACAGGAATGGACTCATGTGGGAAGCATTTAAGAAACTAAATTCGAGGGCTGGCCAGACAGCTCAGCAGATTAAAGCGCCTGCATAGGCAGATGCAGGAGTCAGAGATTTGATCGCCCACTTGCTGTGCCGGCCCTACCTCTGGGGCAGGCTGAGATGGCGACTGAGACTGGGCATGGTGGCGCATGCCTGTAATCCCAGTGCTTGGGAAACTGAAAACAGGAGAATCACTACAAGTCCAGTCTGTGTAGTGAGACCCTGTAGATCCTGCACTAAGTACGAAAAACAAAACAACAACAACAAAACAACTATATTTGTAGAGACAAAGAGGAGGAGAAGGGAGGAATTGGTACAACTTTAAAATCTTTTACTCTGGCAAGGAAAGGGTCATTAAGTGAACAGGAGATGCAGACAGAAGAGTGAATTTGAGTTTTCTACATTTTTTTAAATGCAAACACTAACTCTGTGAGCAAGAAAAAAGTAACCACAGACTGACTTAAGTATAATACTAAGCCCTAAATTAGCTGCTGATAAACCCATTAACCCAACTTTCCCCAAAACTCACATTCGAGAAAGTTGAGTCTGAAAATTAATCTGAATGTCTGGCTGTAATTGAGTTGCCAACCAACAGAGAGAATGAAGCCTGACGTGTTGCTTGTTTCTATCACGTGCACACTGTTTCTTTATTTAGAGCCTCTTACTAGTATCAATTAAACCCCAGTGAAATTTGACATCTCTTAGCCTTGCATTGGATCAGATTCGTTGCTACAGCAGAACCCATATGGCAGAGAGGCAGTTGTGGGCATCAGTTCATTGCGTATGTAGAGGCACTGGCCTGGCGCCAACCAGTAATCACTGCTTTTTGTTAATAGACATGTTTGCTTTGCAGTCATTTCTATACACAGGGCTCTGGATTAATTAGATCGAAATCTGTCATCCATCTAAGAAACCACAAGAACTCACTGCCTGTGCTTCTGAGGGAAAGGGAACAGCAGATTTTGGCAAGTTTTTAAAAATGTGTTTGCTTATTTCTGTAAGAACTTAGCAGACTATCTAAAAAAACTAGCCCATAAATAAATTTTGATAATTAATAAGGAACATGGAGTGGGTTGGAGATTTGAATAGATGAACCCTCAAAGGAATAAAGGCGAGAACTTTCTCATGATACAAATTAGTTGATTTTTTTTAAAAGGTACATAAAAAACAAAACAAAAGAAAACCAAACCCATTTGTTTCCCTGAAAGTTAACAGGTAGATTTTGTGGGGGTGTGAAGATTCACAAGGTGAATGCCTGGCCAGCAGGCCAAAGGTTTCCTCAGCCTGAAGAAATAGCCACCAGGTTTCTCTGCACACAGGAGTGAGAGGGCAGAGACTGACCTGCAGGCACCTCTGCAGCAGGTGCTGCTGGAGCGCTGCCTCAGGTCTGGGGCGCTGAGCTGCGTCGGGCAGAGGCCCTTCCACCTCCGCACCCTCTGCTGCAGCGCTAATCAACTCCCTTGGATATGCTTTATGCTAATCCTCCTCTGAAGGCAGTGTTTCCAGAGTGAGCTTCTCTCCCTGTAACCCTGGTATTGTTTATTGTTGTTATATGGAAAGACACAGAGATTTTAAACAGCATCCCTGAGTTTCCACTGTGTGTGTGTGTGTGTGTGTGTGTGTGTGCTCGCGCGCATGCGCACGTGTGTGTACCTAACCTAATTTATGATACCTATGCAAATGTAAAATGAATACGAAATGCAGAAGAATTAAAGCCAAATCTGTGTAATGATTCCGGATGCGCCTTTCTTAGAAAAGACGCAAATCTCCTGTATAAACTTTTGTTTAAAAAACGTCTGTGCAATCCTGATTTGAGAAATTACTGATAAAACTGTTACTGAAATGTAAGAACCTGAAAGAATAAATAAAACCTGAAAGGTATAATAGTTATAGTAAAACAGAAAGAAAACTGAGCACGAGGATTAAATGATGGAGATGAGGAAAAGGAGAAAAGACAAGGAAAAAAATGCAGAGGAAAAAACATGCAAGTATATACACAGGATGGCTGAGGTGATTGTACTAATAATTTCCATCAGTTTTTTGAAAATAGCAGTTAATGTTCAGAATTTTCACTTTGACTAACTCTGTGATCGAAGCAACTACATCGAGGACAGCAATATATAATATAAAAACAATGCCTGAATACCTCTCATCTTGATCTTCTAAATGTGTACCATTCCTAATGTCATATCAAGTATTTTTATACTCTCTTTAAATTTTTTTTGAAAAAAGTAAAAAAGACAAGAAAAATGTTAAAGTTTATTAAAAGCAAACATTAATATTCAATTATTTGTCCAATCTTGCATAACTCTATCTGTCAATCTGAGCAACAGATTTGAAGAAAGAAATAGGTCATATAACAGCCATTGTTAATTCATTATTCTTGTTTTGAAAATCGGTAACATATATGTTGTATGTTAACCTGTTTCTGTTATTCATTTTTGCTTTTGCTTTTACTCTTCAAAATAAAATAAAATAAAATAAAATTTTAAAAAAGACTGCTATTTAAGTCACCTGCATTATTACAAACATGAAACATACATTTGTAGCATTCTTGTTTCTTAAGTTTTATTTATTTTCTCATTGACAAATCAGTCAATTCCCTTTATTTTTAAAATTTTATGTACACATATGAATGATCTGTATAATGTACATTCAATATAGAAAACTTTATATATTTGATATGCATAGAACATTTCACAATTATTCTAGTCTCTTCTATAACAGCTTGATAACCATTTTCAATATATTTTTATTGACAACTAGAAGTTTTATATATTTATGGGCCCAAGTGTGATATTTCAATACATATATTCATCACAGAGTGATCAAAAAGGCTAATTAACATATCTATCTTAAATACTTATCATTTCTTTGTGGTGAGAACATTTGAAATCCTCTCTACAGTTATTGCAAAACACACAGCATTTTATTACTAACTTTAGCCACCGTGCTGTGCAATAGATTTCTAGAATTTACTTTTTTCTCTGATTGAAACTTCGTATCCGTTGACTAAGATCTTCCATTTCCCTGTTCACTCCCAGTCCAGCCTCCAGTAATCAACCTTCTAGCTTCTACTTCTACAAATTAGACCTTTAAATTTTTTGAATGTAAGTAAAATCATACAGTATTTGCCTCTCTGTGCCTGGCTTATTTCTCTCAGCACAGTGTCCTTGTAGTAAGTGTCAGAAATGTGTGCCTGGTACCGACTGTGTGGCATTCTTTTGTGTATAGATGCATTGCATTTTCTTTATCCAATTAGCCCCTGGAGGTGCTTTAATTTGTTTCCATATTGGAAGCTGTAGTGAATAATCCTGCAGTTTACAGGGAATCCAGAGTTATTTTTTACATGCTGACTTGAGTTGTTGTAGGGAGATTGTTAGATTGCATAGTTCTATTTTTAGTATTTTGAGGAACTTTCATACTGTTTTTTTCTTTTCCAAAATGATTTGCTAATTTATATCCTTACAGACAGCACACAAGGATTCTCCTTTCTCCAGACCCTCACAAGTTCTTGTTATCTTCCGTCTATTTTATCATCGCCCACCTAACAAATGTGAGGCAGTATCTCACTATGGCTTTAGTTTGCCTTTCTCTGATGATTATATATTGAGCATTTTTCACTTGTCTGTTGACCATTGGTGTGTCTTTTTTTTGACAAATGTCTTTTCAGATTCCTTGAATGCTTTAAAAATATGGTTGTTTTCAGGGGCCGGGGAGATGGCTCAGTAGAATAAGCACCGGTTCCTCAAAAAACAAACAAACAAACAAACAAAAAAAAAAAACAGGTTGTTTTCTTTTTATTGAGTAATTTGAGTTCCTCATACTTGTATGTCTTGTCCAATAAATAATTTGGAATATTCTTCCCAAAATATTTATTTACTTCCCATTCCCTTGTTTTTCACTTTTTTTTTCCTGTGCAGAAAATTTTAGTTGGATATAATTCCATGTTTTTCAACTATCGCTTTATATTCATTGGTCTCCCTTTAATAATAGGTCACCATGTATCTACATATATGGGTGCTTAGAGATGAGCATGTTACAGTTAACAAATTTTTCACTGCTTTTCTGGTTAGTTATCTCAGATAATAATAGTCATTACACAACAGACAATTCAAAGTCATCATTGTTAAGAATTATATTTAGGAACTTTAGACTACATATGTGATCATCAATTTCCCCCCCAGACAAGGAACAACTATGGTTCTTTGCTAATATTTAATGAGACCTTAGCTTTCGAGTCAAGTTAGCAGTGCGGTAGGACAGACTGAGATGTCTGTGTGTTTGGAGAGGGCGTGTGAGGGAAAAGCAGAACGTGGAAGACATCTGAGCCCTGAGGAGGGCTCAAGGCGTGTGGATGCCCCAGAGTTATAGGAAAGGCATGTGAGAACCAACCAGAAAGGGTGCTTGTCTACACCTAGCTATTGTACAATTTCGTGACCTTAATGAAATTATGGTTTCCATTCTTTTTTGTTTGTTTTTCTTTTTGATGGCCTTACTGAGGTTCGATTTGACAATAATAAAAATAATCATTTTGGTAAAATTTGACAAGCAGATATATTCAACAAATATCACCATGCTCAAGACATATTTATTGCCTCCAAAAATGTCCTCTTCTTTGTAGTGACTTTCTTTATCACTCAGCTCTTCTTGCCGTTTCCTTATCTCTAGGAAACTACTGATTTGCTTTTCATTGCTGTAGAATATTTTATGTTTTATACAGTTTTATATAAGAAGAATTATACAGCTGCAAGGTACACTTTTCATCTACCTTTTTCTCCTGATGATTTTGAGAGTCACTTTTTTTAGTATATCAATAGTTTGTTACTTTTTGTTGTATTACTTATAATAAAATACTAATATATTATTTACAACAAATGATGGCTATTCCACAATTTGCTTACTCATTCCCCAAATGATCAACATCTGGATTGTTTTCACTTTTGCTCTGTTACAAATAAAAGTGTGGGCTTTTGCATTTTTACATTACTACCATATCTTTTGGGTAAATATCTAGGTGTGGGACATCTCAGATGCATAAAACATATATTTAATATTTTAAGAAATAACTATGCATATGAATGAAATTGGTCTTTAACACTTGATCTCAAATCTTACTTTATAACAATTCAATTAGTTTTAATAGATTTGTAAAGCAGTCTTGTTGATTTTGTATGTAGACATTAACATTTTTGAGAATATAATTTTATTTTTCCACTTTCATTTTCAATGCTCTTTTGTTCTATTTCTTTCTTTTATTGAATTTTTAAAATCTTAAGTATTTCAGGATATGATTAAAAGTATTTTGTTTAAATTTTTTAAAATGACAGTAAAAATACATTACCATTAGACCCCTTCAAAACAATCCTCCTTGCTTCAAGCACACATGCCTGGTGTTACTACCACTTTCTGAAGCAGCTCTGGAACTCTTTTTCTGAGTCTTCAGTGGTGTTATTGTGGCTGCCTTAATGTCCTCAATCAATTCACGTTTATCTTCCAGGGTTCTTTTGACTTAGAAGAAGAGCCAGATCAGAAGAACAGAGAGAACGAAGACACGATGTAATAGTTTTGCAAACCTGCTTGGATGTTGGATGTACTCAGCAGGAAACTCACTTTTGTTTCTTTAGAGTAGAATATATTCATTGAAAAAAGAAAGCTTCTGTCTGAGAGAGAGACAGAGGGGGTCCCAAGTAGGTTGCCAAGGACCTCTGCCTTTTCTAGAGATTTTTATTGAATGAATTCAAGCTGAGGAGAGGCAGGTTCAAGGCGGGGAAAAATGAGAAATCACACGGGCATGAGGTGGGACAAAGCTATGGTCAATCAATAAGATTACGAGTCTAATTATTCAGGTAATATTGATTAAATCACGATCAAATGTACAAGCAGGGGCTGGGACTATAGCTCTGCAACTGTCTGGCTAAGACAAGGTCCTGAGTTAGATTCCTGGAAAAAAAAAAAAGACTTCAAATGGGGAAGCAAGTCACATAGCAAGCACGTGTTAAACAGAGCGTGGGACCGGGGAGATGGCTCAGTTGAATAAGCGCTTGCCTGGCAAGTCCAAGGACCTGAGTTCAATCCCTGGTTCTGCAAAAATAAAAAATAAAATAAATAAATAAAAATAAAAATAAACAGGAGCTCTTCCTATGAGGGGTTGGGTCAGTGGCTCTTCCTATTTTCCCCAGGGTGACCCATACTTATTTAGAATATCAGTTCCTGATGCTTATCCTTAGGAAGTCTGGGTGCATTCATTTCTTCTTTGGTCTTATGGTTTGGCCTACAGCAGAGGGGCCTGTTCTCCCCACAGTTGCAAGTCTCTTGTCTTCTGCCCTGGCTCATTTGAGGGCAGGGGACCTCAGAGGGTGCCCTCACTGTTGTTGATTATAGCTCAAAGAGATAAAAAAGGGCCATCCTTGCCTTGTTTCTGACACTGGAAAAAAAAAATCGGTCTGTCACCATTAAATATGATATGAGCATTTTTTTCAGAGATACTCTTATCAGGTTTAAGAAATTGTTCTTTTCTGAATTTATTGATTTTCTTTATATATAAGTAATAGATGTCATGGGGTGGGGATATAGCTCAGCAGCACAAGCACCTGCTTGACAAGCATAAGGTCTAGAGTTTGATCCCTGGTACAACAACAACAACAACAACAACAAAAAAAAAAA
>NW_004524650.1:5115659-5140031 GCF_000260255.1 Octodon degus | reverse complement strand
AAAAAAAAAAAAAAAAAAGAAAGAAAGAAAGAAAGAAAGAAAGAAAAAGATGTCAGATTTTGTCAAATGCAGTTTCTGTATTTATTTGGATGAACACATAGGTTTTCTTCTTTAATCCATTGATAAAGTGACTCACATTGCTTGGGTTTCACATTTCAAATAAACTTGCAGACCTGGGGGCAAGAATCATTGGTTACAACTTGTCATCCTTTTTCTATGTTGGTAAATTTAATTTTAGTTTTAATTTTTATTTTTTGGCCTGCTCTGCCTGCCCTCAGGGCGGGGCTGGCAAGGCATGTGGTGTCAGGGACTGAACTGCGTCCCCGGCATCTGTCTAAGCTTGCCTAAGCAGGCTTAGCTTGCCTAAGCGCTTTGGACCATTGAGCTATCTCAGCAGCCCCATTAAGTTTAAATTTTAAATCTTTAAGAATTTCATCTGTGTTCATAAGTGAATGAGTGTAGTTATTTTCTATCTATCTGTCTGTCTATATCTATCTATCTATCTATCTATCTATCTATCTATCTATCTATCATCTGTCCATCCATCTCTCACTGTGTCTTTGCTTCAGTTTGTTATCAGGATAGCACATGCGCTAATAAAATGAGATGGGAAGTATTTTCTCCCCCTTCGTGCTCTGGAGGCATTTCTGTAGAATCGGTCCTATTTCCTCTTAAATGTGTGGTGTCACTAATGAAGCCTTCTGGGCGTAGACTTTTCACTTTGGGAAGGTTTTTCACTGACATTCAGTTTTTTTAAACACATGGTACTAGTCATATTGTCTATCTATTTTTCTTCAGTGAGTTTTGGTAGCTTATGTCTCTCCGGGGACATGTCCATTTTGTGTAAGCTGTAGAATTTATTAGCATAAAAAAGCCTGCCTGAAGTCACTTTTCTAAGTGATCATTTTAGCACTCATAGCACATGTCCTCATTGTATTCTTCCTTTAGATGACATTACACTAGTTCCCATGTAGCATAAAGTCCTTGCAATAGTAGACTTTCCTAGCTCCCTCTGAATCTTTGCAATTTTGTTGTTATCATGGAGGAGCTATTGCGGAGTGTTCTTATTCTCTCTCTCTCCCTCTCTCCCTGTCTCTCTCTCTCTTCTCTCTCTTCCTTTTTAAAGCAGAACGATACATCTAAAATTTGAGCAAGGGGCCAGGGAGATGGCTCAGTGGAATAGGTGTTTCCCTGGCAAATGCAAGGGTCTGAGTTCAATTCCCGGTTCCGCAAAAAAAAAAAAAAAAAAAAAAATTGAGCAAGCAGTTCTGTAGTTTACAAGGTAGTGAGTGGGACCTGTCCATATCAAAGAGACTACAGTGTAATGGGAGAAACCAGTAATAAGTATAATGACCCAGTTACAATTTTGGCAAGTAGTGAGGAAGCCCTCTGGCATTTAGGTCAATGAAAAAAAAGAGTTTTAAATTAGACCCAAAGTGTGAATAGGCAGTCAGGAGAAATGATGCTGGGCCTGAGAGGTTGTGCTTCGGGTGAGGAAGGCAGGGTGTGCGCAGGCACGTGCAGGGACTGAAAGGAAGTCAGTGTGGAATGACCCAAGAGACAAGCTGAAAGAGGACACCGGTAGGAATGTTGGTTTCAGTTGCTGAATGTCAGTGGTCAGAGGGTAGAAGTCAGATGGTGGTGAGACAGGAGGATGAGCTATGAGGATGAAGAGGAGGTCCTGGCCTGGGCTGGGTGTGGCCAGAGTGAGGAGGCTTGCCTGAGAGCATGCGGCTGTGAGCCCCAGAGAGGTGACTGGAGGAGACCAGACGGTGGCGCTCAGGGTTGGGAGGCACAGACCTGAGGCGAGAGCACGCTTTGCTCCACTGATGCAGACTTGGTGGATGCTGCCAACCAGATTCACTGCGCTAGCTGCCCACAGCCAACTGGGATCCAAAAATACTCAAGGAAAAAATTCAGACAGTTCAGGTGTTTTAAGCACCCTTTGCTATAGTACATTGTTGCAATTATTCTATTTTATTATTAATGTTAATCTTTATTGCACTTAATTTGTAAATTAAATGTTATATAGAAAAAATATAGTAAATATAAAGTTTAATGCTATCTGTAATTTTCATCATTTCCTGGGGATCTTGGAATGTCTCCAGCATGGACAAGATGTTCTCCTCTATTCCTGATATTCTTGTATTTTTACATAGATACTACTAATTTCTATTAGTTCTTTGAAAGGAACAATTACATGCCCGGATCTTGTAATATAAGCAACTACTTTAAAGGTAACTATATGCAATATAATAAACATTGTTAATTTCCCATCATTGTGTTTTGAAATTCTGTATCGTTTTTATTGTTTTTATCTTTAAAATTTGAGAAATTGATCAAAATGAATGCAAAGAACATTCTTGGCTGGTAGAAACAGAAGGATCAAGAAAACCATTTGGTAGATGACCAAGGTGCCAAGAACAGGTCTCCCAAGGATGGAGAACAGCCAGGGTTGGGTTATTTTTCACTCTGAGCCATTTGTTATGACGCATGAGTTCTCCATCTTTGCCTGTACTTCTCCACTTTTCTTGAGACACGGTCATGCCATATATCTCAGGGTGGCCTTGAACTCACTGTGCAGCCCCTATTCTCACCACCACCCTGCCTTCGCTTTCCAAGTGTTCAGGTCACAGGTATGTACCACTGCTCCAACTTCATCCCTGCCTCTGCTGTGGCCATAAATGTTTCCAAAAGCAGGCCATGGGCCATCGCCAGTGTACCAGCTCCCGGTGCTGGCTCAGAGGGGAGTAGCAGGAAGGAGAAGGTGGAATGGGACATGTGAGCAGCGCAGGCATAGGGCACAGCTTAGGGTGGGGTGTGGTCTAAAAAGGGATAAATTGTGGTTAAGGAATCTGTGATGGGAGAAAGTAGAGTCACCTCTAAAATTCATCCAGCTGACTCCTCCTTAGGATATTTTGAATTGTAAAGTCACTGAGATGGACAAAAGGCAGAATATACTGTACTTGTGTTCACAGTAAGAATAGTAGCTTTTATCTCTTCTGAAATTTTCTTTTATGATTTTTGTAAGGTTTTATTATCATAAAACTAGAGTAAGTTTTCCATATATTTACTGCTGTCCCTCTCCTTCTAGGGAAATTGTGTGTGTGTCTCTGTCTGTCTGTCTGTCTGTCTGTCTGTCTGTCTCTCTCTCTCTCTCTCTCTCTCCCCTCCCCCTCCTCCTCCTCCCTCTTAGGGCTTTCTCTTATTACTGTATAAGGATTTTGTACACTGCTTGTTGTAGAACCAGATGGGGAACCTGGGCTGATTGTAATTTTGAAAACTTGTGTCTGGAAGTTGCACACTAGAGACAATTAGAGACAGTTGTAGTTGGCTGTGACAGAAGCAAGCTTCTTGGCTGGTGGACTTTAGTTCCCAGATTGTAATACAGCTAAGAGAAAACCTGCAGCCAAATGCTGATGCCTTGGAACTCTGAGGCCCCCTCTTTACTCTCAGGATGTTTGTGGGGTGCTCACTCTACTCTCACCACATCGACAACTGAGTATTTCTCATGGAAAACTTGGCTTGTTGCTTTGTTCATTAGCAACTTACAGGCATTCTCATGGACTAGGTTTATGTTCTTTCCTGGTGATAGGTGCGTGAATTACTATGCTCCAAAGCTCATTTTCTTTTTAAAATTTTCTTTCTAATCTTTTACTCATTTAGTTATGTATAACATCTTGCTACACAGCTCAGACTCACAGTGGTCCTCCTGTCTCAGCCTCCCCAGTGCTGGGATTCTAGGCACGTACCACCACACCCAATTTCAGTGGCTGGCATGACACACCCAGGGTTTGGGGCACAGCCTGCAGTACTGGGGATCTAACCTAGGTCCTTGTGCTTGCCAGGCAGGTGCTTAGACTGCTGAGCTATCTCTCCAGCCCCAAAGCTCATTTTCTACTTTGTTGTCTTGCAGAGACTTTTAGTTTCTGCCACAAACCAAAAAATTTTGGTTCATACAAGCCATAGTGTTGATGAGAGTGTAGCCACATTCCAAAATCTATTCTATGCAATTCCCGCCACAACACTGGACATAGAAATATTTAGTTAAGGACACAGTTTAATATTTTCAGGGGTCAACAAGATAGCTTAGTGGACTAAAGCACCTGCTTAGGCAAGCTTAGGCAAGTGCAGGGACCATGGCTTGATCCCCAGCACCACATGCTGCGTCAGCCCCTCCTCCAGGACAGGCTGAGCCAGCCAGAGTCCGGGTATAATGGCATACACTTCTAATCCCAGTGTGGGGAGGCTGAAAGCAGGAGGATCATCATGAGTTCTAGCTGTATAGTGAGACCCTGCAACAAATACATTAAATAATAGTAATAGTAATAGTAAGTATTTTCAGGCATTATTAAAAGGACACAAAGAAATTTGGCTTAAATGAAACAAAGGCTAAATGTGTATTAATTGATGCACTGAAGCCCAGTGACTAAGTGTTCAGATCTTTAGAGAGTGATAAAAAATAGTTTAAGAATATATACCTGATTTTCAACTGCATCAGACAATCTTCCTCTAATCCCTGGCCAGGGAACTGCTGAGGATATACACAATTGGTAACTAGATGGTTTTATGTAATAGAAAAACCAGAAATCTATCAGCAAGCCTGAGAAAGATGATGCAACACGCGCACACACACACACACACACACACACACACACACATGTCTGTTCTCTCTATGTGTACCTACACCTATATCATCTTCATCTACATCTATCTTTGGCTGTAGGGCAAAGGGAAAGACATACTAGTGGAAAATAAAAATTTAAAAATTGTGTGAACTTTTTTGGTTTCTAATAATATAGTTTTTCACATATGTGGACACAGATTATGATTGCACCCAGAACAGAAAGGTATTTAAAATTTGAGTACATATACAATAAACACTCCACAAAAGGGTCCTCTTGCTCTGGGGCATGATGCCTGGAAGCTGGCGTTCCTTGCGCTGAAGCACGAGGCAGTGTCAACACCTGAGGAAACAGCCCGGAGCTCTGCGGAGTGTGGGAGATGGAGATAGCAAGGACCCCGCAGCAGCCGAGTTGTAGCCAGGGCTGGATCCAGGTGGGCCTGAGCGGTGACTGTCCACCGAGGCTGCTAGCTGCCTGGCAGCGCTGGGGCCGGCGAGGCTGCGGTGAACGGCTCTCCCTGCGGCTGCTGCTGTGACTTGTTCTCTCTTCTGGGTATAGGATGGTGAGGGTCCAGCTTTCAGCAGTGCAGTTTGCACTCGGAGACATGGTTTAGTATTCAGAGACCAGAAGCTCACAGTTAGGGGCCAGGAGCGCGAGGGGTCCTCGCTTCCCAGCCAGGTCCAGCGAGCTCTCAGAGTCTGGACAATTCCCGCAGACTCCTCCCTCGTCTCTGTGCCATCTCCACACGTGAACGACACATCTGCACGGAGGAGTGGAAGCTGTGGGTGATCGGTCCTCGGTGTCACTGCTCCTTGTCTTCACTCCATCCGTTCTCATCACCCCACCTAACTCAGTTAGAGGCTGCAGGCACCAGTCACAAGTCCTTTTCTTCCTTTTTTGGTCTTACTCAGCCACCACAACTGCTGTACTGAAACAGTTTTGTCAGTGTGTCACCACGCTCTTAGCTGCAAAATCCAACACTATTCTTTTTTTTTTTCTTCTTCTTCTTCTTCTTCTTCTTCTTTTTTTTTTCTGGAATTGAACTCAGGGCCTCACACTTACCAGGCAGGTTCCCTCCCGCTAAGCTATATCTCTGCACTCCCCCCCCCATGCTATTCCCTTATTTTGTGACATTTTTAATGACTGATAGTATTCTTGCTTCCACAATGTATTTTTGAGATTTTACCTCATCATTTTATTCTGATTCACTGACTCACTTATGTAACTTTTAACTTTTTTCCCCATGTTTTTCTTTGTGTCTGTACATGGGAGCAAGGGGTGCTTATATGGGGCTCCGTGCTGAGCTAGGTGAGAAATGCTCCCTGAGGAGGAAACGACAGCAGCTGAGACGCTAGAATAGTTACAGCTAGGGGTGATAGGTCGAAGTGATGAGTACATTGAAAACGGTGGATAGAGATTTCTCACTTTTGAAAAAGACAGAGATACACACAAAAATTAACACACAGCATATGGTATAGGATTGAAGTTGGAGCTATTGGTATGAACACATAGATATTGAGAATGTAATCAGGTAAGAGAAAGAAATAAAAGGGATACATATAGGAAAGGAAAAGATCACAGTATCCTAATTCACAGACAACATGATCCTTTACATAGAAGATGCAAATAATTCCACTGAAGACTGATAGAATGAATAACCAACTTCAGCAACATAGAAGGATACAAAAATCAACAGAATTCTTGTACACTAATGACTCACAGAGAATGAAATTTGGAGAATAATACTATTCATGATAGCTTGAAGAAAATACTCAGGAATTAACCTTACTAAGAAAGTGAAAGTACTCTTTATCAACAAAATATAAGACTTTCAAAAAAAGATCAAAGAAGACATCCGGAAGCAGAAAGATATCCCCTATTCCTGGTTAGGTGGAACAAATATTGTCAAAATGCCCATACTACCAAAACTGATATACAGATCTAATGCAATCCCAATCAAAATACCAACAGCATTCCTCACAGAAGTAGAAAAAAGAAATCCTAGAATTCGTATGGAACTAAAAGAGGTCTAGAATAGCAAAAGCAATCCTAGTCAACAAAACAAAGCATGAAGAATAACAATCCTGGACTTAAAGTTATATTAAAAGCCACAGTGATAAAAACAGCATGACTCTGTCATGAGCACAGGCACAAAGATCAGCGAGAAAGAACAGAGGATGCAGAGACAACCCCAGGCACATTCAGCCATCTGATCTTTGAACAAAGGTGCCAAAAACATATGTTAGAGTAGGAAAAAGAACCTCTGTAATGAATGGTGTTAGCGAAATGGATATACACATTTAGGAGATTGATTTTGGTCCATGTCTCTCACCATGTACTAAAATAAGATAAGAATGTATGAAGACTTTCACTTTCATATTAAAACTAAAATAGTCAATCTGTTGGAAGAAGAAATAGGTAAAGTTCTTGAAGACCTGGACACAAGCAAGGACTTTCTGAAAAGAACTCCAATTGCATAAAAAAATATTATCAAGAACCAACAAATGAGATTATATCAAGTTAAAAAGCTTTTGCACAGCAAGAAAGCAAACAGTAAAAAGACAAACTGCAACCTAAGAAAAGATTTTGTCAGCCACACATTAGAAGAAGATGAATATATTAGAGTATATACTAGAGAAATAAAAAAACCCTGAAATGACAACATAATAAAAAACATACAGCTGAAATGAGCAAACATTTCTCAGAATTATAGGCAATGAACAAACACATGAAAAAATTGTTAAATGTCTTTGGCCACTAAAGAAATACAAATTAGGATGACATTGAGATTTGATTTTACTCTGAAAATCATGGTTTTTCTACAGTGAATTAAATAATCACAAATGCTGGTGAGGCTTTGGAGCAAAAGAAAGCCTTCTACATTATCAGTGAGAATATAAACTAGTATAACCACTATGGAAATCAATATGGAAATTTCTTAAAAAACTAAAGATAGAAATTCCATTGGATCCAGATATCCCCCTTCTAGGTATCTTCTCCTCAAAGTTAAAGACATCATATTGCAATGGTATGTGCGTACCCATATTAGCAGCATAACTCACAGCAGCAAACTCTTGGAAATGGGCTATATCCCTGTCACAGTTACTTTTTACTTGTTGCTGGGACAAATACCAGACACTGAAAATGTAGGAAGGAAATGTTTATTTGGCTCACAGTTAGTGGAGTTTTCAGTCCATACTCGCTGGCTCCAAGGCAGTTGGCAGCAGTTTATGGCGGCAGAAAACAACAAAGAGCAGAGGAGGAGCAATGGCTGTGCCAGTATCTATCAAGCCTTTCTCTCTCTCTTCCTTCTATGTTGACTGCTCCTCAAAAAAGTGGTGGTGGCTGCTGTGAAGATCCAAGCCCCTCTGAAGTGGTGCGGCTGCATCGATCAAGCTCTCCTGAGGAAGTGATGCGCGGAAGCCTCCCTCAAAGCCTTTACCTACCCTATAAGGGCTGAGCCACTCCAGGATGGGCTTTCCATGCCCTAGGGTGTGGAATCACTGAGCAAATCCAGTCAAGCTTTGGACTTTTCAAGTTGACATAATGTATTAAACACCACAATCCCCATCAGCAGATGATAAAGAAAACAGGCACAATATTTACATGATGGACTATGACTGCTATCAAAGACAAACTTGAATCATTTGTAGGAAAATGGATGCACTTTGAGACCATTAATGTTAAGTGAAATAAATCAAACATAGAAGCTGAAATAGTGCATAACTACTCCTATATGAGTAACCCAAGTATAAATAACTTAAAGGGTGAACTAAAAGACAGATAATAGCAAGCAAACAAGTGGATCTTTTGTAAATGAGAAGGGAACCAAAAGGTGAAGGATAGAGAGAAGAGGGGAGGGGATGAGGAAGTGCAAAGAATGAAGACAGGCTACGCATGTGTACCAGCTCTCCGTCATGAATATAACCACTATGTTCTACAGTTACATACTCATAAAGATAAAAACATCAAAAGATATGAAAAATATAGGTGTAGATACATTTGTGATAAATGCACACACATATAGCTCTATATACACATTCATATATTTCCTAACTCTTTCTACTAGAAAGGCTAATAAACACAAGCCTTCCCTGTATCTGAGGGCATGTAGCAGCCAGAGCTTAGTTCCTACATAGCATTCTATGGTGAAAGGAAGCGGAGCTCTTTGGAGAAATGGCTGTTTTCAGGATGAGGTTGTGTACAGGCTTTGATGGTCAAGGTAAAGGCTATTTATTTATTTATCTTTTTGAGACAGGGGTTCACCAGGCAGTTCAGGCTGGCCCCAAATTCACAGTGATCCTCCTGGCTCAGCCTCCCAAGTACTGGGATTGTGGGCATGCACCACCACACGCAGCCTGTAAGGACAATTTAAACATCAAATACATTATGGCAGTATATTAAAAGATTATAATCCATGCAATAAAATTAGAAGCTAAGGAACTATACACATATAAACAAGCAAATGAATGACTCAAAATTTAATGAGGAAATGATGATATAGTTTGAAATGCCTCTTCACAGGATATTACTGATTACAAAAAGGAGAAAGAGTAAGTTCTGTGGGGAAGTCTAGCAGATACCTCTTTAATGACTAGGACAAAAATGATACATATTAGAGAGAAAATTAACATTTTATGCCATCTGAGAGCATTTCTGTGGGGTTTTTTTAGTCTTTGATTTATTTATTCATGTATTAGGTACAGGTCTCCCTGCTCACTTGGACTCCTGGTGATCCTCCTGTCTCAGCCTCCCCTGCATGGAGATTACAGGTGTGTGCCACCATGCCATCTTGGTGGCCAGAACAGTGCTCCTGGACTGACGTGGCATGTGGTACCAGGGGTCGCACCTGGTTCCTTGCCCTTGTCAAGCAGCCACTTAGGCCACTGAACTATCTCCCAAGTCCTTTCTGCAGTATTTTTGTCAAAGATACTATTATGGCATGTATCTAGATGTCTCCACTAAGCTTCATGCACTCATAGGTGAGGTTTTGGGGAGGTGCTGGATCATTGTATGTGATACTGGGTTAGCGTGTGTGATCCTAGGATTAAAGGTGTATGATAACTAAATTGGTTTAGCATAGATTTGAGTATAGATAATGGAAGCCCCACCCTGGCTGCGAGGGACATCACTTAAAAGACTTGTAGCCTGGATGGAGTACAATGGAGAGGGAGGTGGCTGCTGCTGCTGCTGTTGCTGCCTTCCTGCACACCTTGCCATGGGCTATTTCTCCTCTGCATTCCTGTGCCTTGCTGCCCTGTGTTAGAGTCAGCTTACTGTGGACTGAAACCAGTGCAGGCTGTGGGCTAAAATAAACCTTGGTGTTGGATATTTTGTCCCAGTAGGGAGGAAAGTAACTAAAACAGATGTATCACTTGTCTCGTGAGAATACAAGAAAAATCCACAATGGTGGGTGTTCTTTTAATTGGCCTGTAAAATGTTGAGGTCATAGGCAGCAGGGGACAGCTGGCAGCTTCTCCAGACTGAAGACAAGTGAGACATGACAACCAAATGCCAAATGTGACCCTCGGTCTTCTGCTCTCGACAGATGTTATTGGAAGCTGGTGAACTTTCTGTGGGCTGTGCGGCTCCCGCAGTCGTCAGGTGCTGATGTTCTTGTCTTGGTCGTGTGCTTGCACAGGGACCGTGTAGGTAGGAAAGCTTCTGGTGACAGAGCAGCAGGTAGGCAACTTACTCTAAAATCATTCAAGAAGAACTTCTTTGTGCTTGTAACTTCTCTATAGCTTTCAAGGTTTTTTTCACAATAAAAGTGATTCCATAAATATAAGCCGCGGTGTGAAAGACGTATCTAGGTCTGAAAACAGTGTGCGTGTGTGTGTGTGTGTGTGTGTGTGTGTGTGTGTGGGTGTGCACATGCTGTGGGCCAGTGTGTGGTGTCAGGCATGTAGGCTGAGCATAAGGTGCTTAATTAGTTTGCACCAGGCTGGGCAGATTCTAAGCTCTTCACCTGCGTAACGACAACACCGAGAAAAATGCAGAAGGGAACCTAGTGATTCCAAGCACAGTTATTGAGAATCAAGAAAAAGAAATTAATATGAAGCATGATCAAATAACAATGGCAGAAATGAGACTTTACTTTTTTATGGGCAAAGGCTTAAAAAGGGCAACTCATCACTATTTCTTCTCCATCCTTTCTCTTTGTCCCTACCTCTCTCTCCCTTCCCATCTCTATCTCCATCTCCACTGCTGTCCTTATATCTGCATTCTCTCCAAACCTTTCTTCTTAAAATCTGATTTAAAAAACAAAACAAAACAACAACAGCAAGAGAACCAAGAGCGACAGCTCAGCAGACTAGGAAGCTGCTTAGGAAAGCACAGGAACTGCGGTTCGATCCCCAGCACAACATGCCTCTCTGGCCTTAGCCACAGGCACACTGAGCCTGTGACCAAGTCCAGGTGTGGTGGTGTGTGCCTGTAAGCCCAGCACTGGAGAAGCTGAAAACAGGAAGGTCATTAACAGTTCAAGCTGTGTAGTAAGACCCTGTATACACACACACACACACACACACACACACACACACACACCCTCAAAAAACCAACCAGTCTCTTTAATATGATATAGAAAGCTATAGATTTGAATTGGAAAGATTTGGCTGATTATCCAATTAAAATTTAAATGTCTGAGAGACTGTTCTTTTGGATTCGGGGAGCTTATAAGCTACAATATTTAAGTGTTTTCCCTACAGAGGTCCAAATGGAGTCTTTCATTTGAGTCAGCCTTGTCTGTTTTACATCGCTTTAACAGACCATAACAGACTGAGCCCAACATGAAAGGCTCTACCAGCAACAGTCTTCTTGTGGCAGAAGGGCAGAGAGAGGGAAGAGAGACAAAGGGGGTTGAACTTGTCTTTTAATCCAAAGTCACTCTGCAGATAACCCAGTCCACCTGTAAGGACAATGACACTAATCTACCTATTAGGCAGAGTTCTCAGGGTCTAATCACCTCTTCAGTATCTTACCACTAACGCTGTGTGGATGGCTAGTAAATTTCCACTTGAAACTCTTTCCAAGGAAGTCTTTTTAATGCAGTTCATCCAGGACTGTTTGCATTTGTATCAGTCAGGTGGGATTTAACCGGGACTTGAAAAGGTAGGCTGCAGTCTCTTTGTCATGTGAAGGATAACTTATTCCTTAGAAACAAAGTGTGAAGCCATCTTTTATCACGCATGGCCTTAGGTCATATCAACTAATTTTTTTCTGAGTGTGTGTCTGTAGAACACACCTTTGCATCCAACTATCACATGTCTATGTATTTCTTTAAATCACAAGTGATAAGTTGCCATTGTTTAAAAAAACAGCAAAAGTAATATAAAAAAATAAAACAAATATATCACTTGAAATCTCATCCTAAAAAGCCTCTGTGATGCTTTGTAGAACTGGAGATCTTTTCTTGGCAAATATATACACACATATGTACATGTATGTTTATGTGTTATTGAAACTCAACTGATAGAGACACACTGCTTTGTAAACCGGACTCTCTCTCTCTCTCTCTCTCTCTCTCTCTCTCTCTCTCTCTCTCTCTCTCTGCATTTAGTACAGGGTCTACAGGGTCTCACTATGTAGATCAAACTTGTAGTGATCCTCTTGTTTTCAGCCTCCCAAGTGCTGGGATTATAGGCACATGCCACCATGCCCAGTCTCAGTTACCATGTCAGTGCATGGCACGCCAGGGATTGAATCCTGGCCGCCTAAGCAGGTGCTTTAGTCTGCTGAGCTATCAAGCCAGCCTTTCCCTCTTGATAATACTGTAAATAATACTTTATTTTCCATGTCAGTAAGTATAGCCTCCATCTTCATTTTGAATGTCTGCATACTATTTCATTTTGTGTCATCTTCATACTGTTAAGTTTCTGTGCTTCCATTTCTGGTATTTTGAACATTAGGTTGGCAGATATTCTTAAAATCCATGTTTGTATGTATGTTCAATTTTTTTTTCTAGATAAATGCTTAGAAATGGGATTTTGGAGTCAATAGTTTTAGAATCCTCTCAACAAAGTTTCCGGATGACAAAGGTTATGGCGGATTACAATCCTGCAGAAATCTTACTGTATTTTTTTGAAGAAGACTTTATGGATAAACTTAGAGAATATTGCTCAATATAAATGTACACACTTGTGTACCAACCCCCTAAATTAAGATGGAGAACATTTCTATCTCTTTAGAAAATTCTCTTTTGAGGTAACTGCTGCCCTGATTTTTTCCTCCTACAAATTATCTTTGTTTTTGAACTTCATATAAATAGGATCATATAACACCTTTGTGTGTCTGGCTTCTTTTTCTCAACTCAAAATTAAAATTCTGGGGATTCATCCATCTTGTTGCTTATATTAGCACTCTTTTCTAAGTTTAGAAGTAGTATTTCATTTTTTAAAAAAGCTATTAGAAGTAGTATTTCATTGTATAAATATGCCACAAACATTTTCAGAATATCTTCCTTCTGATCAACTGAAATTCAAGGAAATTATGAATCTAGTTGCTGTGAACATTATTTTTTGGGGGCTGTGTTCGTCTTCTACTGGGTGTGTATTAAATACTAGAATCACAGGCCATAGAGTAGGTGTGTATTTAGCTTTAGTAGATACTCTGTGTACATTGCCAGAGTTATTGAAATAACTTACACTCTCACCAGCATGCATTGAAGGTCCCCATTCCTTCACATTCTTGTCGACACTGGAATATCCTTTTATGGATGGACATCTATGGCAATCTTACTATATCCATGGTGGGAATATTTATCTCTTCCCTATTTTTCTTTGTATACTAAGGTTTTTATTAAATTCACTCATTCATTGATTCTTACATTTAATTAATTACTTACTTGGCAATTACTATGCATCTGTTTCTGTGTAAGCCAAAGATGAGCTCTTATGGAAATTCTGGTCTGGCAGACAAAACACATAAGTGCATGATTAAGGTCTGCAGCATATGTAGTGGCATAAGCACCTATTTGCGCAGAAGCATCACTAATAACTAATATTAGTGTCTCAGTCAGTTTCTCATTGCTGAGATGCAGTCCCTGACATCTCAACTTAAAGAAGGAGAGCTTTATTTTATTCACAGTTTTCAGTCCATTAACTGCTGGCTCCAAGGCAGGACAGCACAGGTGCAGGAAAGGGGGAGTGGCTCAAGTCACTGCCACACAGGAGGCAGAGAGAGAGAAAGGAGGAAGTGAGAGAGGAGACAGACCTCTCTGGGCCATGGTCACAGTGACCCATCTCTTCGGACTACATTTTGTGTTCCAGCATGACACTCAGCTCTGAACTCATCCATGTCCTGATCCATCCTTTGGTGTCACACACCCATGATCCACTCACCTCTCAGAGGTCCCACTATGAATACGTGAGGCTTTGGGGGGACATTTAGTTATGAACTGTAATAGGGAGTGAACAGTAGGGGATGGCAGACAGTAGACAAAGAAAAAGTAGGCAGCACTGTTGAGCATTTTGTACACTAAATGCTCATGAGCCTCATTCCAGTTCATCTTTTGTGCAGGCTGTATTATTACTATGCTTGCTTGCTTGCTTGCTTGACTGATTGATTGACTTCGTTGGTGCTCCTGGAATTTGAGCCCAGGGCCGTCATGCTGTAGCAGGTGTCCAGGCTTTTATTGTATTTTATTGATTTTTTTTTGAGATAGAGCCTTACTCTGTAATGCAGGCTGGCTTTGAACTCACTATGTAGCCCAGGTCTTGACCTCATGGTGACTCTTCTGTCTCAGCCTCTATGGAGTGCTGGGGTTACAGGTGTGAAACACCATGACCTGCCAGGCTTCTTTTAAAGAATTTTTTTCTATGCATTTCATACAGGGGATACAGGGTCTACGTTTATAGTACATACTGTATTTATTTTTTTGAAATATGTAGTATTTATACAATATTTTTAAATTTTTTTCCATAATTTTATTGAGAAACAAATAGCAATGAGACAGTTTCAAATCAAATTGGTGAGACAGTTTCAATAATTAACACATTGCATACTCTCTTCCCAGTGGTCATTTGCTGTACAAGATGCAGACATGATATCCTATTTACAAACACTATTAGAACAAATCCTTCTATTCATTAAAAGAATATAACTATATACCTATCCTAACCATTTTGAATACACAGATACAAAATGGTCATTCATCTGTATCCCCTTTTTTGTTTAGTTCTGTCATTTGAGCATTATAGGTGTGTTAACTCAGCAAAATATTCTAAAAGAGTCCAATAGTCCATAATAGTATTGGGTCTTCCGCTTGACTAGCAAGGTCAGAAATTGTTGACCTGAGTCCCCTACAGCTCAACATGACACCATGGCTTACTTCTTATACTTCGTTTTTATACTTTTCTGCTGGATAAAGGTTAAGACCAAGATAAAGCAAGACCTACGCAACAAGAGTTGTAGCTTTTGGATTTGATAAGGTCAGTCAAATCCCCTCAGGATTTATTCTGAGATCCTGTACCTCAGATTGTAGATCCTTTGTCAGTGTCAGCCATGTGGATGAGTCATGGCCATTGCTTGGCCTTGGCCAATTTGCTCTCTGTGAAAGCCTGAGAGAATGTTTTCTCTCCATGTGACTCTCCTTAGGCACACATCATCGATCACTTTCCTCTTTGGCCCCATAATCTCCTTGATCAGAAAATTTGGGACACTACTGAGTTACATGATGTTACAGTACAAGTTCTCATATGTCCTGAGTCTTAATTGACCTTGGAAGGCTAGGGCCAAAATGTTGACTTTCCTGCGGCCCTCCTTTTTCTCTAATTTTGGTCTACAAACTTAGGTTGTTAACCCTCCAGAAGAGAATCTTATTGTTATTACCATACAACCTAGGCTGTCCAGCTTAACCTCACTATCTGTCTGCATATCAAACATCTTAGGCACAATATGGAACAGGTATTTTTCCTCAAGTATTGATATGTTGAACTTTAAGTCCCTACAGAATATGATGAAAAAAACATTTAGAAATTAGAATATATTTTAAAAATAGGCATAAAGAATTGTATAATTCTTATGTTTACACATAAGTCCAGAAATCTAACCATATACAACCTTGTAGCAGGACAGTCCCGCAATATTCCTTTTTTGTCTACATACTGTATTTACAGTATAAATGCCCTCAAGTACTAAATTGCCCTGGTTGGACGTGAATCCCTGTGCCTCAGTGCCCCTGAGTGCTAGGATTTCAGGTGTGCACCTCCACAGCTGGCCTACATGCTCATTTTGTAGACAAGGCACCGAAGAACAGAGAAGTTAGCCAACTTCTTCACAGTCACACTGTGACTGAGAATAATTGGTTTGCATCTCCATTCATGTAAAGTCAACAAGCACAACAAGAAGACCAAAGATTAACTATGCAGCAAAGAGGGTAAGCACTGGGATTATTTCCAAGTAATGCTCTCACGAAGGAAAGAAGTGTATGGATTTTATTCTGGGGCCTCATATATAATTAGGTAGGAAAGACCCTTAGGGAAGAGGTACTTTCTTGAGCATGCTCAGTTTAAGATGTATACTTCTGCACATGCTCAGTTTAAGGTCATGGTTCAACAAGGAAAGATGGCAGGCACATGACTGGACATGTTCACCAGAGGTGAACACATGTCCATGAAGGTGATAAATGTGAATGCTTTGGGCATCTCAGTTCAAGGTCATGTAGTTGGCAGACATGACCACCTCTGAGAATGCTCAATCAAATATTATAAAACACCAAATTTACTCTAAGTTGCCTGTAATCACAAGTCAGAATGGCTAGGTGACCTTAGTGGGGGTTTCTTAAATTCTTCCAGAGCCAAGTGGGGGGGGGAGGGACCCATTAGAGGGAGAGTTATGAAGGCACACGAATGAGGAGTCTGCCCCTGCAGGTGCCTGCCTTGCTTGGTGGCTTACACCACCCCTAGTTACAGAGGAAGGTGGGATCTGAACCCAAGACCAGGCTGTCAAGCACACTCTTCTGGATTTAGGCCTAGAGGACAGTGGAACAGAAGGGTGTTGAGTGATGGCATTCCAAGCAGTAAAAGCTGCTGTATACAAGCTAGGAGATAAGCTGCATCCTGGCAAGTGTGAGCAACTCAAAGCAAGAGGCCTGGGGGAACATGGGAATCAGAGTGGAAGACACTGGGAGGAGACCCAGCAGGTGGCAAAGGGGCAGAGTGAAGTTAAAGTTCTATGATGGCTTTGTGCTCGGGGTTGCCTCTTCTGCTGCCCTATTACCAAACATGAAATAATATTTAAGTGTTTCATGTCACTGAATGAGCCGTTTAGGCACACTCGCAGAATAACTGAGCATCCAGATGTCCTTGAGCAGAGCAGGTAGAATTGCTTGCGTGTCTGTGAGCACCCAGGTTGCAGACAGGAGGGCTGCCGGCAGCGCCCGCCTGCCCCGTGCGTTCTGTTGAATACATCCATCTGCTGCTGAGACACGGCTCTCAGATGAGCTGAGGACAGTGTTTCGAGCCTTCTGAAAGGGTCCAGTCATAAAAGGAAAAAAAAAAAAAAGAAAAATCCATGCAGCATTCTGGTGCATACTGCCATGCTCGACGCCAGTTTTTGCTAAAATAGGATTAAGTTAAAACACACACACTGTGAAGCATTTGTCTGGTTTAAATAATTTAACAGGTCTTGCATTCCTGCTTCAGTCAGTTTCAACAGCAGGGTTTCTCGGGGGCTCTCCATGTGAAAGCTGCTGCGTCCTGCTAATGGGCTGCCGCTCTCCTGGTGCCCGCTGGCCTGAGGAGGGCTGGGGGCCAGTGGTCTTGCTGAGGATGCAAAAGGAGGCGACCTAGAGTATTGTGTACCTTTGGGGCAAGTGCGAACTTTTCTCGCCCGCGGAGTGTGTGTGTCAGTACTCAGAGACTGCTGGCCCTTTGTTTGGGACTCCAGCCTCCTCAGCAGAATGCGCGGCAGATGGCCTGCATTTGCATTAGCCTTCTGGAGAAAGAATTTGCTACCAACAACATAAGCTGTAGCTTTTCTTTTCAGAATTTACAACAAATTGGCCAGAATGGTAATTTAAAAAAAAAAAAAAAGACATTAGCATCACTATTTCCACATTCCCTTTCTGAATAGGGTAAATGATTCCCTCTCCAACTGTGTCATTTGCGCTCCCCCCACAAATGTTTATTGAAATGATTTAGGTATTTCATTATGCAAAATGACTTTTATAAAAAGACCTTTCTTTTTGCCCCACAGTCACACATAATTTCTTTTGTCACTTGTTATAGAGTAGAGTTATGTGAAGCTAGGACATATTATTTGTTCTAGTCTGTATTGGATAATTTATTACATTAAGGAACCAATAATTTTCAAATATAATCAGATTTAAGTTTTTAATAAGATTCATCTTCCCATTCACACTTGCTTAATTTAAGGATATTAAATCTGCTCAGGAACGAGCTGCCTCTCAAAGCCTATGTGCCCATTAAAGGGCTTTCTTCCTGATGTGTTAATAGGATTTAATTACATTACAGTCTTCACGCAGAGTCACGGTGCAATAGTTAACGGTGATAAGCCAGGCAAACAACAGCCTGAAAAGGAAGTGGTGTAGAGTAGTTGGTTTATCGGCTTAGAAAATCAAGACGATTATTATTTTAAAATTGATGGTTGCATGCATTTGCATCCTGTTTAGTTCAAATCCTGAAAAGAATAAAGTTTCTCTTTTTCTTTAAAAAGCAAATCACTTAAAACACCACCCACATAAAAGGTGAACAATAAACACTTAACAGAAACTACTTAATTGCCATTTATCTTTTGAATTGCAATGAGATTTTTATTATCAACTACAAAGAGATTTGTTTTAACAATTTACCTTGCTGCTCTTTTGTCTTTTTGACTATCACAGCCATGATTTGGGGTTTAGAATAATAGTTGGGTTTTTCATTCAAAAATAATGATTTTTAAATTGCTCTTTTATCCTTTATTAAACTTAAAAAAAAAATTCTGCTCCTGCTCTTGAGCCCCTTCTTTCGGTCCCCTCTGCACCTCTCCCAGTTGGTTTAGTGACAGACAGCAAAGCTCTGGCCTCTTGTGAGTGACAGTCGGGACGTTGCCCTCAGTAAATCTTGTCAATTTCCCCATCAGGATCATTTGCATCGATTAGAAGTGTTGACTTCTGAGAATTTTTGTTTCATATGAACTTGACAGGAGTCAGTTTTTTGGCTCCATCACAGATGCCTGCAAAATAGAATGCTCTGTAGAGCATTCAAATGAATTATAGAAAAAAAGAAATAGAAAGAATGAAAGGAGGGGGGAGAAAGAAAAAGAACCTAGCAATATGCTATCTGGCTGAACTTTTCACTCCCAAAGTGATTGACAACTCCTGGCACATTTTTACCAGAGAGCACAGACCTGGCAAGCAAAGCTTGAGATGGTACACAGTCTTGCTTGGCTTTATTCTGAGTTGTTAGGGAGGCAGAAAAAATTAAAAAGCATGAAAAGGTGTCCTCGTCTTATAGGCAGTGAAGTCAGATAGAAATTAATATATAATGAGAGAGGGAATTGGGCTTTCAAGGAAGTCATAAAAAATACAGATTTCAGAAGTGGGACTGGAAGTGCCTGTGAAGGAGGCCAGGCTTCAAAATGAAGTCACAGTGGCCCCACTCACACGTCTCTTGGGGACAAGCAGAACAGTAATCAATGCCACCCTGTTCGGAAATCCAGACATGTGCCAGACACCTGGGTGGGTGACCTCAGCACCGAGGCCCAGCTGTTTCTTTCCCAAGTGTCTCTGTTTTAGAAGTCAGAGACAGGGCAATGTTGATGTCAGGCTAAACCCTTGCTACATGTTCGGCTTCCTCATTACCTCGATATCAGCTAAGGAGTCATACTGGTGATCCTGTTGGTTGATTATAGTTTGACCCATGTTGTACCTACATGGCGATTTTGCTGTATAGATTACCCCTGACCAAGGGCCTTGGTGGCAACCCACTTGGGACTCGTCCTGCCTCTCGGGAGCTATTCCTGTCTTTCCTATTCTTAACCTCTTTGTCCTTTGGAATTCATTCTTTGACTTAGTGGACACAAACTCAACGCATCTGACTTCTAGCAGGTGGGAGTTACATTTTTCCTGTATCACTTGCAGTTTTTCACCACTTTCTACCTTGTTCTGTCCTGATGTTTCTGATGCCACTTTTTCCAGTCCTTGATGGTGGATGGAGAGGCACATAAAGATGCCTAGCCCCACATAGTGGTTTTGGATCTGTTCCAGTCATTGTATGATCTCTTCTACATGTTAGGATTCTGTGTACATTTTAATTTTCTTTGATATTTACCAATAAGATTTATCAGTTTTCTTATATACTTCTCTGGAACTAGAAGCGAATTTTATCATTTAACAATGGGAATATGATTTAAATGATTTTTTTCTTTAAAATAATCACAGAATTTAAGAACAATGTACACACATTTATCTTATAGATGTATTCCAAAACAAAGATATATGCTATAGAATACCTTTTCTTTTTTTTATCTGTGTACATTTTTAAAACAGTTTAATTTTTCAAAAACAAAAGCTTGAAAATCAAAGAACCCTATTGAATGTCCATCCTCCAGCCTGTGGTTTTGGCTTCTATTTCTAGGACTGGCTTTAGGCACAGTAGCAGTCCTGGCTCCTCCTCTGTTTAGGCCCTGCATACTTGTGATGGTTTGTGTCTAGTTGTCCCCCCAAAGCCTCATGCAGTCATGGGGTGGAGACTTCTAGAGTTTGTGATTAACTCATGATCCACTGGGATTATGTGTGATCCAAGGCTGAGATTATGGGTTTTAGTACTGCTGGGATTATGGATGTGAGTACTTCCGCTAGCCTAGGGCAGAGATCCTGAATGTAATATAAGAGACAGAGAGACAGATTTCCCTTAGCCATTGCTCCTTCTTGTTGCTGCTGCTGCTGTTCGGCCACTGTGAAGTGTTGCTCTCTTCCCTGTGCCCCTCTGCCTTGGAGCCAGCTAAATATGAACTGAAACCTCCAGTAACCGTGAGCTAATAAATAAACGTTTCCTTCCTTCATTTTGAGTGTCAGGTATTTTTCCTAGCAATGAGAGAAGAGTAACTAAGACAGTAATCTTCCCAGCTTGCTATATATCCCAGTCATAAAGGGGAGAAAGTGACTCCTAGCCTGCTAGATACCTAATTCCCTGAGTTTGTGTTCCCTGAAGTCAAAGAATGAATTTTAAGGATCAACAGAGGTTAAAAATAAGAAAATTTACCAAGCAGTAGGAATGGGAAATAGAAATGGCTCTTGAGAGACAGAAAGGGTCCTGAATGGGTTGGCAATGAACCAGCTTCTCTGAAAAAATTTTGTAGAACAAAATCATGAGGTGGCTACAACATAGGTCAAAACTATAATCAACCAATAAGATTAGAACTATAGCTGCTTGACTAATACTGATTCTATTGTAACAAGGACATATGTCTGACTAACCTTGGCCAATAATCTATAGTCTTAGTTTTAGTGTGTGGGAGAGGATGGCCCATCCCCATGTGATAATGGTTTATATAGGAGATCTCAAAAGGGTGGTACCAATACTTTCAAGATTTCAGTTATCTCTTAGAGAAGCATGTAAATCTGGCCATGTGACCTTAATCTTTTTTAGAGGTGCCTCTAGACACAGTTGTGATGCATTCTTATCTTCTGCACTGACCCCTTTGAGGTCCTACCCTTATCTAACTGTCTGTGTTTTTACCTAATCGGGCTGTCTGTAATTCCAGGGCCACATGAACTCTTTCTCGTTGCTGGCTGTTGGGCTGGGGATCAATTTTCCATAGACTTTTCTTATCCTCCATGTTGGAGCTAATTTTTCCTGTGCTCTTGATGGGAAGAAAATAATCTTTTCTTTATCCTTCTTAGTTCTTAGTTGGGACAGACTCATGTTAAAAAAGACAGGTTAGCAAGAGTGAAGAGCCAGTAGAGGTTTTATATGAATGTTTTTTAAATACATGGTAGATATCTGGGGAAGGTAGTTTTGAGTCTGCTGGAATGGGTTTTGGGAAATGTGGGGGACAAAGAATTTTTATTCCCTTCCTCCTTCCCTCCAGTAATGTCTCAGGAGGGGTGTGTACCCCACCATGCCATGCCACCCCATGCTGCTCTGTTGAGACACACAGTTTCCAGTAAGAACCTGTGTCAGTAAAGAACAAAAGAAGCAGAATTCAAAATGAGCAGGATTTATTTGAATGTGGGGGAAGGTGGAAGAGAGATGACAGGCAGCTACTGGAGGAGTAGGGAATACTAGGAAGTGAAGTACTCAGTGGAGTTTTGGTCTCCAGCGCCTTCTATCTGAGCCTCCTGCCAGTGCAGGATCCTGGAGTCCCATTGGGCACCTGGCCCGTCTTTCATGCTAACCTTGGATTTCTTCTGGCCGGACTTCTCCCTTCCTGATGGATGTGAGGAGGGTGAAAATGTAGCTTAGCCTTAAGGATTAAGTAAATGGGAAGTGTGTAATTCTTAGGTTAAACATGCTACCTGGGATCTCCCTCAGGCTAGTTTTATCATCTTTCTTTGTCTTTGTCTTTTTAATTGCTTGAGTCTAGCTGTAGAGGCCGAAACCATTTAGTAGAATTTTCTGTTAATTTTTAGTAAAGTTTAATGAGATCTTCGTCCTTTTTCCTACCCAAGGTCCCATGCTCCTACATTTCCTTCCTTCTTTGCTGGGGCTTGAACCCAGAGCTTGTTCATGCTACATGTGTGTTCTACCCCTGAGCTAGACTCTCTCGAATATTCTTTCCAATTGCCAGCAGCCCCATAGTCCTTCTGCCAAGAAGGAAGGAGTGCCACTCTGTTCCCCTGTAGTAGCTCCCACATGCTCAGTCTTTCCCCACATGGTACTTTCTAACTTTTGCCTGTGATTGGGTCCTTTTCCTGCACTGACTGTCCGGTTCTTCAATACTGAAATTGGGGCTTGATTATTTTCAAGTAAACTACCCTACAAGAAATCACCTAGCTAAATTGCAGCTGTGTCCCTTATAATATTAGTCTTTTTATCATAATAACTTCTTCAGCATCCAGAAAATTATTGGTATATAAAATAGGCTAAATAAGTATTTGAAAATTTTTTTAAAGACACACTAGAGTCCTAATTTTACTTTATTTTATTATTTCATTTTATGTATTTGGCACAGGGTCTCACTATGCAGCTTGGACTCTTAGTGATCTTCCTGTTTTCAGCCTCCCCCATGCTAGTATTACAGGCCTGCACCACCACACCTGCTGGGACTCTGTCACTGGCCCTGTGCACCCTGGGGACAGGGCTGGCGCAGCATGTGGGACCGGAAATCAATCTTGATCCCTGTGCTTGCCAAAGCAGGTGCTTGGTCGGCTGAGCTATCTAGCTGGCCATGAAATATTAAATATTCAGTTTTCCTTTTAGGTCCTTAGCTTTTTGGGGGGTTTTGGTAATGGGAATCTAAGTCAGGACCTTGTGCTCGCCAGGCAGGCACTGTGCTCTCTGCCGAATTCCAGGCCTTGTGTTTGTAGTCTTGGATTAGGAAATTTCAGTTGACACTTACATATATGTTGCTTTTTTTTTTTTTTTTTTTTTGTAACAGGGATTGAACTCAGGATCCTGCACTTGCCAGGCAATATATATTGCTTTTGTTTCTGTCAGATCTCTCACACATCACTGTTAGGTTTTTCCAGCATGGCAGAGAAGCAGAAGTAAAGGAGGTGGGTATTAGCCCTGAGGACACAGAGAGAATCTGAGGGAGATGGGGATCCTCTGACCTGAGACAGGAAGGCTGAGACTTTATGGACTTTCACTAGGGGCAGAGCTTGAGGGGCAGGTTCAGTGACATACCAGGAGCTGAATGGGGTCTCCCTTTTGGCATGAAAGGATTATGGTAGTGAAGAAGGAGGCAGTGGGCAGTGGAAAGTTAAGCTGTTGTTGTTTGGGATTCAGCCATATTGAATCAGGGCCATGATAATTTAGCAGTTTGTACTTCAGCTGGAATCTGTCAACCACTATGACAATATGTTCATTATGTGCTACGACCAATTTTGACTTATACTAAGAAATTTTCCTTCTTTATCAATTTAGTTACCTCTTCTCTTTCCCAACCCTAAAATGTTTTTATTGATTTGTATAGTGAGTCAAAATCATAATTATAGTTAGGACTCTTGGAATCTCCTGATTACCCCATTTATTTAAGATTGCTTCAACTGTCAATTGTCCCATGATCCTTCCATGTACCAGAATTGTGGTCCACGGTGGAAATGCACAAATGAATAGGAAATCCACTTATTCAGCAGCACAAATAACTAGATAATAACCTTGTAAAGGGAGTAGCAAACATGAATTCAGAAAACAATAAAATTCCAAGCTAAACAAAGTCTAATTTCTGCTATTGTAGCAGAATTTAATAATCCTTAATAAAATATTAATGCACTTTTTTACATGGTTAATTATAAACACAGTTAGCATTCTTTTTTTCAGAGCTCGTAGTTAGTGAGTGCTACTTGAGTAAACCCATTAAAGGGAAATGAACAGTTGCTCATACTCAGTTTTTAGAAGCTAAGAGCCAATACTCCCGGGAGGCCATCTCTGTGACTTGATAGTTGCTGAGAAGACAACCAAAGAGAAGACTACCTGCTCATAATTGGGAAAGTCAGAGGTACATGTGGTGAAGGATGTAAGTGTGGTGTATACGGCCAGTCTACAAACTCTCTGTTGGACACTAGCTACCCTGAGTTCCTCCAAGTTGGTTATAGCCTGCTGATTTTTCACATTCTTTATTTATTTATTTATTTATTTAT
>NW_004524650.1:5099708-5115559 GCF_000260255.1 Octodon degus | reverse complement strand
TTGATCCGCGGTCCCTGTGCTTTGCTTAGCTTAGCTTGTTCTAAGTAGGTGCTTTAGACCACTGAGCCATCTCACCAGCCCCTGTTATCAGAATTACAACACTTCAATTTTTTTCACCATACCCTCTACCACTTCAACCAGTCCTTTGTTCCCTCAGAACTTCATTTTAATGTTATAGCCTACTTATCACTCACTCTAATGTTCAAGTAACTTTTCTTCTAAATTTCTTCCAGTCACATGGACAGAAGAAACAAAATGGACCATGTGATCAAGGTGTGGGGACAGTCTGGGGAAAGGGTAAGAAGACGGGCTGAGGTTCCTATTTTCACCTGAGAAAATAGAAACTATTTTCACTAGACTAAAGGCAAATGAGAGTATTAGGTCACCAGAATGAAAAGAAAACATACAGCCCTTACCTTGATTTTCATAATAAGTAAAATACTGAAAAGGAAAAAAAAAAACATTTTAAATTTCTTCAGTAGAATTTCACTGTAAATATTAGAGTCATTTGTTTGGAGAAAAAGGATGCTTTAGGAAGGCAGACTTAAAGACCATCGATGTCTGTTTAATCTTTTCTATGGTTGGTCAAGGCCCAGCTCTATGGAAGCTGGCAAGTGTCCCAGTGATCAATATTCCTTTTAAATTTTATTATTAATCAGATGCAAGATTTGCAAATAGAAGTATTGTTAAGAAAAATTATCCTAGCTGGGAATATAGCTCAGCAGCACAAGTACCAGCCTGGAACACATGAAGTTTCATTCCCAATAGCCCCCCAAAATTTCCTTAAAACTTACAAATTAGATTTTGATTTTTACCACATCTCTGTCCAAGTCTTACTTTTCTGGGAGAGTATACATTTTATTACCTTTGTCTTGTGCTATTAGCTAAGGGCTTGGATAAAGTTATATGTGGTTAAGTTGTTGATTTGCATCCAGTTTTGATGGAAATTATTTCTGTTCAACAGATAAAATACACCAAAAGGTATCATTCAATAACTTATAGGACATTAGTCAGTTTTACATGTAATTTGATAATTTTAATTTAACCTTATTAAATTTCTTAGACTTAGCTCCTCAAATTCCAATTACATCAATTTTCTTCTAGTTTCTTCATTAAATTATGAGTTCAGAATATTTTTTCATATGGCTTCATTCTATTTTGTATCAGTCACCTTTTGCCCTTTTGGAATAGTTATACTCTGAGAATACAATCATAATAACTTCCTTTTAATTTATTATTTTTTTAATCAGTGCATGATTGTACTATGTAATGTTTAAATTTCTTGTGGAGAGTTGGCCCAGGCACATAATATATCCTAATTTTTTCACTCTCTTTTCCCCTCCTCCCTCCTCTCTCCATCTTGCAATCCCTTTTCTATTTGAGAAAATCTGTGTCCTTACTCCCAGAAATTTATTATTATTATTATTACTATTATTATTTTATTTTAAAGAGAGAGAGAAAACAATATAAACAATGATACAAAATTTCAAACTGATAATAGGAAATTAACAATGGTTAATATATCACATACTGAGCCCCTTGCATGAGCTCAGCTGACACCAGCCACTGGGAAGACTGCTACGGTGACCTGGTTAGTCCTGCCCAGCCCTGCCCCTCTCACCCTCTCCAGAGCTCAGCTGAGCTGTGGCCATCTCTTCTATCATTACTGTTTTTTAAAAATTAATTTTATCGAGAAAGAAATAGCAATGAGACAGTTTCAAAACAGGTTAGTAGGACAGTTACAATAATTAATACATTGCATATTGTTGTTTTCATAGTAGTTATTCATATTACAAGATGCAGACATATCTTGTCTAAACACCATTAGTACAAATATTTTTCCCCATTGACCTAAGAGAAAGTAGCTGTATATCTATCCTATTTTATATATATATATATATATATATATATATATATATATATATATATATATTGTTCACTACAAAAAGGACCTTCATTTATATCCCCCTTTTTTGTTTAGTTTTGTCAGAGATGGGTATTCCATTGCCAATACTGTAGGTACATGAATTCAGCAAAATAATCCAATATAGTCCAGTAGTCCATAATAGTAGTGGGTTATTCGCAGAACTAGCAATGCCAGAAGTTTAGGCAGGAGGTATTACAATTCCTGACTTGAAATTATACTACAAAGCTACTGTGGTGAATTCAGCATGATGTTGTCAAAAAATAGACCTGAGGATCAATGGAATAGATTAGAAGATGCAGAAGCAACTACAAACACACACATCCACCATATCTTTGACAAAGGGGGCAAACATGCTTAGTGGAAGAAAAATAGCCTGTTTAATAAATGGTGCTAGAAAAACTGGCTCTCTAAATGCCAAAAACTAAAACTTGACCCAAGTCTATCACCATGCACTAAATTAAAGTCAAAATGGATTAAAGATCTAAAATTTAAAAAAGAAACACTAAATCTCCTGGAAGAGAAAGTAGGAGGAATTCTTGAAGACATAGGGGTAGGCAAACAGTTCATGAACAACAATCAAACTGCACAGGTAATACTTGAAAGAATTAACAACTGGGATCTCCTCTTACTGAGAAGTTTTTGTACATCAAAAGAAATTACCAAAAGAGTAAAAAGAAAACCCACATATTGGGAAAAAAAATCTTAACTAATGGCACTCAGACAAAGGTCTTCTTTCTAGAATTTATAAAGAACTAAAAAACATTTGGGCTCCAAAATTTAAAGACTGAATCCAGAAATGGGCACCCGAGATGAACACACAGTTCTCAGAGGAAGAAATTCTAGAAGCTAATAAATGCATGAAAAAATGCTCCACATCACTAACCATCCATGAAATGCAAATTAAAACAACACTGAGATATCATCTCACTCCAGAAAGAATGGCTATCATAAAGAAATCAACCAACAACGAATGGTGGAGAGGCTGTGGAGAAAAAGGAACCCTTCTCCACTGCTGGTGGGAATGTAGACTGGTGCAACCATTATGGAAATCAGTGTGGAGAATCCATAAAAAACTGGGACTGGAAATCCTATTCAAACCAGCTATATCCCTTCTGGGAATTTTTCCAAAGAATTGAAAACATCATATCATAGTGATACATATGCACTTATATTTATAGTAGCATGATTTGTTTTAGCCAAATCTTGGAAGCAACCAAAATGCCCATCACCTGAGGAATGGATGAAAAAGATGTGGTATTTTTATACAATGGAGTATTACTCAACTATAAAGAATGATAAACTTGCAGCCTTCATATATAAGTGGATGCCACTTGAATATATACTCATAAGTGAAATAAAACAGACCCACATGTGTAAATATCATGTAGTCTCCCTAGTGTAAGAACTCAAAAGCGGAAATAAAAATTGAAAGGTATAATACAACTAAAAGGAAAGTGAGAACTTAAGAATTAAACAATGAAGACAGAGTAAGGAGAAAAGCTAGGAAACATGGCAGGGGCAAAGCTATATATTTATATGCACAAGATGGTTAAGGCAATGATCCTGAGAATCTCCATCAAGTTTTTGAAACTGGCAGTTAATTGGTAGGATTCTCACCCTGACTAACTATATATGCTGATACCTGTGAACTAAGCAACAGCCTGAAAATAGCAATGTGTAATACTGGGGCCATGCTTGGAATGCCTGTCATTCTGGTCTTCTAAGCATACTGCTTCTAATGTTATACTAATTACTGATATACTCTCTCTCAAGTAAATGTTTGTTAAAAAAATAGAAAAAAAAGGTAAAAATGAAAACAAGAAACAAGAAAATAATGTCATAGGACTGTCCTGCTACAATGTTGTATATGGTTAGATTTTTAAATTTCTGTGTAAAAACTTGTAATTGCTTATTTCTATTTTTTTAACTATTATTTTTTCACATTCTACATGGATTTAAAGTTTAGCATATCAACAATTGATGGAAAATACCTGCTCCATGTTATGTCTAAGGCATTTGATATTCAAACAGATAGTAATGTTAATCTCAAAAGCCTGTTTTAGGGTAATAATATCATTAAGCTTCTCTTTTGGAGGGTTAATGACTTAAGCTTGCAGACCAAAAAATTAGAGAAAAAGAAGGGCTACAAGGATAGCCCTTCAAGGTCAGTGAGGACTCAGGACATAAGAGATCCTGTGCTGTGACATCCTATAACTCAGTGGTATCCCAAATTTTCTGATCAAAGAGATTATGAGGCCACAGAGGAAAGTGATCAGCAATGTAGAGTGTGCCTAAGGAGAGTCACATGGAGAGAAATCATTCTTTCAGGCTTTCACAGAGAGCAAATTGGTCAAGCAATTTGTGTGACTCATCCAGATGGCTGACACTGACAAAAGATCTACAAGGGGCTGTACATGGTTTCAGGGTAAATTCTGAAGGGATTTGACTGACATTGTCAGACACAAAATATTTTTTGTTGTATAGGTCTTGCTTTATCTTGGTCTTAACCATCCAGCAGGAAAGTATAAAAATGAAGTATAAAAAAGTAAAGCCATATTAATATGCTGAGCTGTAAAAGGCTCAGGTGAACAACTTTTGACATTGCCAGTCTTGTGGGTAACCCACTACTATTATAGACTACAGAATTATATTGAATTACTTTGCTGAATTCATACACCTACAATATATGAATGGCAATGGAATACCCATCTCTGACAAAAGTAAACAAAGAAGGGGGAAACAAATGAAGGACCATTTTGTAGTGCAAATATATACATATATATGTACATATATACACAAATATGTATGTATTTGTATATACAAAGTAGCATAGATATACAGCTACTTTCTCTTAGTTCAATGAGAAGAAAGTTTTGAACTAATAGTGTTTAGAGAAGATTTTATGTCTGCATCTTGTACTATGAACAACTTCTACAAAGATAACAATACACAATGTATTAATTATTGTAACTGTCCTACTAACCTGTTTTGAAACTGTCTCATTGCTACTTCTTTCCCAATAAAATTAATATAAAAATAAACAAAACCCAACAATATGCTGCATTTGAGAAACATATTCATCTCAAAAAGAAATTAACAAACTGAACATCAATGGATGGAAAACAATAATTTATGTAATAGAAACCCAGAAAAAAGCAGGGGTAGCTATTCTGTTTGCTGACATATGAATTCAAACCAAGAGTGATTAAAAGAGATAAAGAAAGTCTCTACATGCTTGTTAGAGGAAAACTGCAATAGGAAGATATGGTAATTATAAATATATATGCATCCAATTATACTGGGGGATTTTTAACACCCCATTGACACAGTGATAGACCCACTACACAGAAAATCAGCAAAGAAATAAGAGAACTAAACCAAACAAGTGGAGAAATGGACTTAATAGAACTTTACAGAGTGTTTCATCAGACAGCATCAAAATATACTCTTCTCAGCTGTATGCAGGTAGTTCTCCAAAATAGACCATAAACTAGTACATAGAGCATGAGTAAGTAAATGCAAAGGAATTGAAATTATACCACACATATTATATGACCATAGTGCAATGAAACTGGAAATTATTGACAAAATAAAAGGCAAAATTCCATGAACATATGGAAACTAAATAATACCCTTTTGAACAAGCAATGGGTTACAAATAAAATTAAAGGAGCAATTGAACAATATTTATAAATAAATGAAAATTTAGATGCAATTTACCAGGATGTGTGGGTTGCAATGAAAGCTGTCTTAAGAAGGAAATTTATAGCAGTAAATTCTCATATCAAGAAAACATTAACATAAATGAATAATCTTATGCTGCACCTAAAACTTTTAGAAGAAGATCACATAAATCCTAAGGTCCAAAAAATACAGGATATTATAAAGATCATAGCAGAAATAAATACAATGGAGATAAAGAAAACAAATCAAAGAATTAATGAACCAAAGAGTTGGTTCTTTAAAGAATAAATAAAATTGATGAACCCTTAGCCAACCTCAGTAAGAGAGGGAAAGAAAAAAATTCAAATTCATTCAATAAGGAGTAAAAGGGATGGAAGCACTACAGACCCTATAGAAACTGAGAAGATTATCATCTATTTCCAAAATCTTTACTCTCACAGGATGGAAAACATGGAAGAAATACATAGATTCTTAGATAAATATGATCTATCAAAGCTGAACCAAGAAAATATAAAAATTCTGAATAACCCAATATCAGTCAATGACATTGAAAATGTAATAATAATAATAATAATAATAATAATAATAATTAAAAACCTACCAAAAAAGAAAATCTCAGGTCCTGAAAGATTCACAGTTGAATTCTACAAGACATTTAGTGAGGACCTAATGCCAACTCTTCCTAAACATTTCAGTGAAATGAGTTTCTCCCAAACTCATTCCTGGAGGCAAGTATTACTCTGATACCAAAACCAGAGAAGGATCCAACCGAAAAAGAAAACTACAGGCCAGCCTCCTTAATTAGCATAGATGTAAAAGTCCTCAATAAAACATTAGCAAGTAGAATATAGCAAATCATCAAGAAGACTGTGTGTCATAACCAAATGCAATTCATCCCAGGAATGCAGAGATGGCTTAATATACACAAATCCATAAATATTGTATACCACATCAAGAAAGTGAAAGACAAAAATTACATGATCATCTCAAGAGATGCAGAAAAAGCTTTCGACAAAGTCTAATACTCATTCATGATAAAAACACTACAGAAAATTGTGAAATAGATGGTCTTTACCTCAACCTGGTGAAAGTCATCTATGACAAAAACAACAGCCAACATCATACTAAATGGACAAAAGTTGAAAGCCTTCACCTTAAAATCAGGAACAATACCAGGATGTTCACTGTCACCACTCCTGTTTAATGTAATTCTGGAGACATTAGCCAAAGTAATTAGAGAACAGAAATAAAAAGAATAAAGATTGGAAAAGAATAAGTGAAATATGAATTATTTGCTGATGGTATGATACCATATATAAAAGATCCCCAAAACTCCATTAAGAGACTTGCAGATTTAATAACCAAATTCAATATCATAGTAGGATACAAAGTCAACACTCAGAAATCAATAGAATTTTACACAAACAATGAATGTGTGGAGAGACAAATTATGGAAATCACAACTTTTACAATAATACCTCCAAAAATGAAATACTTAGGAATAAATCTCACAAAGGAAGTAAAAGATTTAGATAATAAAAATTATAATACTCTGAAAAAAGAGATCTAAGAGGATTTCAGAATATGAAAAGATATGCCTTGCTCCTGGATAGGAAGAACTAACATTGTCAAAGGGAACATACTCCCAAAATTGTTATACAGATCCAATGAAGTCCTCATTAAAATATCATTAATATATCTTACAGAACTAGAAAAATCATTCCTAAGATTAATCTGGAAACAAAAAAGACCTTGTATAGTTAAAAACAACCCTCAGCACCAAAGGAAAGGCAGGAGACATCACAATCACTAACCAGAAATTATAACACAAAGCTACTGTGATAAAATCAGTAAAGTACTGGAAAAAAATAGACTTCAAGACCAATGAAACTGCTTAAAAGATGAAAACACAACTACAAATACACTCAGCCACCTTCTCTTTGTAAAAGGGGTCAGATATGTTCACTGGGGACCAGGGAGATGATTCAGTGGAATAAGCACTTCCCTGACAAGGCCTGAGTTTAATCCTTGGTTCTGCCAAAAAATCAAACAAACAAACAAACAAAAAAATATGTTCACTGGAAGAAAGATAGCCTTTTTAATAAATGGTGCTGGTAAAACTGGCTTTCCACATGCTAAAGCCTAAAATTATACTCATGACTATTACCATAGACAAAACTACAGTCAAAATGGATCAGAGATTTAAATATTAAAACTAAAATACTAAATCTTCTGGAAGATAAAGTAGGTAAAAATTTTAACATAGTAGTAGGTAGAGAGTTTATGAACAAAAATGAAACTGCGTGGAAAATACTTCAAAGAATCAACAACTGGGATCTCATCTTTTGAAGTTTCTGCTTTTTAAAAGAAATCACCAACAGAGTAAAAAACAAAAGCCACAAATAGGAAAAAATTCTAGCTTACTCTCCCTCAGACAAAGGACTTCTATCTAGAACATATAAAGAATTTAAAAATTGGGCCTCCAAAATTCAAAGACCCAACTCAAAAATGGGTGTCTGAGATGAATATACACTTCACAAATAAAGAGATATAAATGACAAATAAATAGATGAAAAAATATTCAACACCACTCGTTATTCAAGAGATGAAAATTAAAATGACGCTGAGATACCATCTTATACCAGAAAGAATGCCTAACATCAAGAAGTCAACCAGGGTCAGGAAGATAGCTCAGTGGCTTAAGTGCCTGCCCAGCAAGCACAAGGTCCTGAGTTTGATCCCTGGTACCAAAAACAAATGAACAAGCAAAATAGAAAGATTTTTGGGCAGGGGAGATAGTTTGGCAGTCTAAGTGCCTGTCTCACAAGTACAAGGACCAAGGTTTAATCCCCTGTACCACATGTCATGCTGGCTCTGGAACTCCAGGTACTCCATGCTGGCCACTGAAGCCAGGTGTGGTGGTGCTGGGGAAGCTGAGACAGGAGGATCCCTGCAAGTCCGAGTTGTGCAATGATACTCTGTACCAAATAAACAAAAAAACAAACAAGTAAATGAAGTCAACCAATAACAAACGCTGGAGAGGCTGTGGAGAAAAAGGAACCCTTCTCCACTGTTGGTGAGGGTGTAGACTGTTACAACTGTTATGGAAATCAGTATGGAGATTCCTCAAAAAGCTAGGATTGGAGGTCCTATTCAAGCCCATATTCCCCTCCTAAGTATTTTTCCAAAAGAACTGAAATCATCATCCCACAATATATGTGCACCTGTGTTTATAGCAGCACAATTTATTATAGCTCTGTCTTGGAAACAACTAAATGCCTTTCAAGTGAGGAATGGATAAAAAAGATACGGCATTTTTGCTATAATGGAGCATTACTCAGATATAAAAAAGACAAATTTGAGGCTTTTACAGATAAGTGGATGCAACTACAGACTGTATTGTTAAATGAAATAAAACAGACCTGCATGTGTGAACATTGCATTGTCTTGCTAGCGTGAGAAACTGAAAGAGTAAATACAGTCTGAAAGTTACAACAGATACTGTGAAAGGGAAGGAATCTGTTCAGTGGGAAGGAACAACTGGGATGAGGAAAAGAACAAAAGTAAGAAGCGAGAAGCTGTATGTATGTATGTATACAGGCTGGTTTGGACAATTGTACTGCTGATATCTGCTGGTCTTTTGAAATGAGCAATTAATGCTTAAAAGTTTTTTCATTTCGTTCTCATTTTTATCTTTTTAATTTCTTATAACATTTCGTTTTTTTATTTTTTATCTTTTATTCATTATAATGAGAAAAAAGAAAATAGCAATGAAACAGTTTCAAAACAGGTTAGTAGGACAGTTACAATAATTAATACATTGCATATTGTTGTCTTCATAGTAGTTATTCAGAGGAAAAGATGTAGACATGATATGATGTTTAAACAGTATTAGTACAAACCTTTCTTCTCATTGAATTAAGAGAAGGTAGTTTCATACCTATCCTGTCTTGTATATACATATATATATATTTTTTTTTTCACTACAAAGTGATTCTCTTTTTATATCCTCCTTTTTGTTCTGTTTTGTCAGAGATGGGTGTTCCACTGAAGTCAAAAAATCTGTATTTGGAGAAGTCTTTAAATGACCTTTTCATACTTGAAGCCAGTCTAAAATTTGTAGGTACTTGAATTCAGCAAAATAACCCAATATAGTTCAATAGTCCATAACAGTGGTGAGTTATCAGCACAACTGGCAATTATCTGAAGTTGTTGACTGAGCTTTTTACAACTCAGCATATTAACATGGCATTACTTTTTATACCTCATGGTTATACTTTTGTGCTGCATAGTTAAGACCAAGTTAAAGCAAGACTTATATAACTAAAAATGTAACTTTTGTATCTGACAAGGTTAGTCAAATCCCCTCAGGATTTATCCTGAAACCATGTACAGCACCTCGTAGATCTTTTGTCAGTGTCAGCCATCTGGATGAGTCACACACATTGCTTGACCAACTTGCTCTCTGTGAAAGCCTGAAAGAAGTTTTTCTTTTTAGGTGACTCTCCTTAGGTACACTATGCATCATTGATTGCTTTTCTCTGTGGCCCCATAATCTCCTTGATAAGAACATTTGGGACACCACTGAGATACAGGATGTCACAGAACAGGTTCTTTTATGTCTCGAGTCCTCACTGACCTCATATTAGATAACTTTGTAGCCCCTCTATTTCTCTAAATTTTGGTTTGCAAACTTTACTTGTTAAACATCCAGAAGAGAAACTTAATGATATTACTACCCTATAACAGAGGCTGTTGAGCTTAACCCCATTATCTGTCTGAATATCAAATGCATGACATAACATGGAAGTGCTATTTTCCAACAACCATGGATATTCTAAAATTTAAATCCCTATAGAATGTGAAAAAAAGGGCTGGCCCAATAGCCCAGTGGATTAAAGCACCTGCTTAGGCAGACACATGGGCCAGGAGTTCGATCCCCAGGCCTGCCGTGCTGGCCCTGCCCCCAGGGCACACTGAGATGGTGATTGAGACTGGGCGTGATAGTGCACACCTGTAATTCCAGTACTTGGGAAGCTGTAAACAGGAGGATCACTATGAGTCTGATCTATACAGCGAGGCCCTGTAGACCCTGTCCTAAATACAAAAAAAAAAAAAAAAAAAAAAAAAAAGAATGTGAGAAAAATTATACATTTTTACAAAGAAATGTAGAAATCAAACCACATACAACATTGCATCATGACAATCCTATGACTTTTTTTTCTTACCTCTTGTTTTCTTTTATTACCCCCCTTTTTTTTTAACAAACATTTACTTTAAAGAGAGTATAGAAATATTTGATGTGACATTAGAAGCAATATGTGTTTAGAAGACCAAAATGACAGGCATTTCAAGCATGGTTTTAGTATTACATATTTGTTGTTGTTGTTTTGTTCTGTTTTTTAAAAAATGTTTCAGATTTATACCTGGTAACCTAGGCAAGTAGCTTGAAGATAACATCATGCAATACAGCACCCATTCTGGAACTCCTATTACTTCACTCAGTGAAATTTTGAATTGTTTCTAATATTTGTATCATTTATTTATTTTTTATTTTTATCTTTTTACTATTTTGTATTCCTTAAAATATAAAAAAATAAAAATGTCACATGTTGGTTTCCAATGTAGTTGCTCATATTACAAGATAGAAGAAAGAAAAAATCATCAACCGATAAAAATACAAGTATTTATTTTCAGTGAACTAATGGAAATTAGTAGCGTAACTATCTTAACACATATTTGTAGGGCAGGGGAGATGGTTCAGTGGAATAAAAGCTTTCCTGGCAAGTGCAAGGGCCTGAGTTCAATCCCCAGTTCCACCAAAAAATAACAACAACCAAAACCCCCCCATATATTTGTATATATATATGTGTGTGTGTGTATATATATATATATATATATATATACTATCTTAACATATATGTGTGTATATATATATACACTATTTTAACATATATACGTATATATACACTATCTTAACATATATATATACACACATACCATCATACCATCTTAACATATATATGTATATGTATCATCTTAACATGTATATGTATAATTTCTATCTATATACTACCTTAACATATCATATATATATATATATATATATATATATATATTTTATCTATCTGTCTGTCTATTTATCTATCTGGCCAGCCAAATAGCTCAGTGTATTAAAGCTCCTGTTTAGGCAGATACAGCAGCCAGGGTTCGATCCCAGGCACACGTGCTGGTCCCACCCCTGGGGCATGCTGAAATGGCGATTTGGACTGAGTGTGGTGGCACAGCTCTTGGGAGGCTGAACACAGGCAGATCACTATGAGTTCAATCTACATAGTAATACCCTGTAGGCCCTGTATTAAAATATTAAAAATGCAATCATACATATACATATGTATGTTAAGATAGTTATGTTATATGTGTGTATGTTTCCTTTTCTCTTTCTTTTTTCCTTTCATCATCCTAGTTTCTCTTCTTTTGAACCATTTCTTCCAATTTCACCATATCTGTTGTATATTTGTACATTTTGGATCTTGTTTACTCTTTCAACTTCTTACACAAGGAAGACAATACAATGTCAACACACGAGACTCTGGTTTAGTTCACTTATGAGGATGTCTCAAGTTGTGTCTAGTTACCTATAAAAAGCTTTGAGTTTCTCTTTCTTTATAGCTGAGTACTAATCCACTGCATAAAAATAGCACATTTTATCCATTTCTTGGTTGATGGGCATTTGGGTTGTTTCCAAGATTTAGCTATGACAAATTACACTGCTATAAACATGAGTGCACATATGTTGCTGTGATCTGATGTTTTAATTCTTCTGGGAAAAAGCCCAGAATGGGAACAGCTAGGTGGAATGGGACCTACAATCTTCACTTTCTAAGGAATCTCCATAATGACTTCCATAATGGTCATGCCACCAACAGTGGAGAAGGGTTACTTTTCTTTTTTTTCCTGTAGGACAGTCTATATTACCACCAAGAGTGGAAAAGAGTTTCTTTTTCCCCACATTCCCTGCTGCATTTGTTATTGATTGACAACTTGCTAGTATACCCTTTTTCTGGGGTGAGATGAAATCTCAGTGTTGTTTTAATTTGCACTTCTTGAATGACCAGTGATGATGAACCTTTTTTTGCTTTTGAATTTCTTCACTTCAGAAGTGTATGTTCATCTCAGATGCCCATTTCTGGATTAGGTCTTTGAATTTGGGTGATTTGATTTTTTTCAATTCTTTATTGCTCTAGATAGAAGTCTTTCACTAGAGGGGCAGTTGGAAAATCATTTTTCAGCTTATTGATAATTTCTTTTGTTGTGCAAAAACTTTTTAGTAAGATGAGATCCCAGGGATACCTCTGGACCCAGTCCACGCCTGTCATGTGAGTGAGAACTTCTGTGCTCTCGCACCCCTCCAGACCCAGCCCAAGCCCAGGCCTGGTGACTGTGTGGGAGAGCTTACATGCTCCCCCATTCCCGCTGGACTCCTTCAGACCCAGCCCAGGCCTGGCATACAGGGCCAGGGTGGAACTCTGCAGCTGAAGTCCAGCAGAGAGGTTAGGGCCAGAAGCAGTCAGCTAATTCAGGAGCAGAACATCTTGCCGGAGGTGCAAAACAGGTTCACTTCCAAGGGCTGCAGCAGGAAGAAGCAGAACACAGCAGCCAGACCCAAGCCAGGCACAACTGGATCAATTCAAACTTCATAGATCTGTGCACAAATTTCAGTAGGTGATAAGGTTATAACTGCACCAAAGCTCTACACCAAAGGTCAGAGGACAGTGCTACATGAAATGACAAAGAGAAGGAACAAAATGTAGTCTCAGGCCCCGAGCTCAACCTGAAAAAGTTCAGAAGACACTAGCACAGAAGAAATTGAGAATCACACAGCTGAAGTGTCTGAATTAAAAGTGTCTGAAGTAAAGAAACAACTGCAGAAAGGTATAGAGGAACTCAGATCAGAAATAACCTCTGAAATTAAAGAAGAAATCTCTGAATTGATAGCATCTGAAGTAAAGAATCAACAGCAGAAACATACAGAGGAAATCAGATCAGAAATAATTTCTGAAGTAATGAAAGAATTAATAACTGCTTCTCAAAAAGACACTGATAAAAAATAGAGTTTAGAAAAATGACAGATTCCTTCAATGAGCAATACAGGAAAGAAGTAGATTGCATGGAGCAGAGTCAAAGAGATATAGAGGAATTTAAAATGTCATTCAGAAGCTTGCAAAACCATTTGAGTGAAAGTGAAGATAGTTTTAGATCTTGAAGATGTCACTGCAGCTAGTGAAAAGGTAAGAAAGGATCTCTTAAAAAACAACTAGGATGGAGGAAAAACTAGTTCATCACCTGCAAGATGATTCAAAGATGAACAACATGAGACTAATAGGCATCAATGAGAAAGGAGTCAATATAAATGATATAAAAAGAATATGGGCAGAAGTAATAGCAGAAAACTTCCCAAATATGGGGAAACAATCTGACATTCAGGTAACTGAAGCATACAGAACTCCAAAGAAAATGAACCCAATTGAAAACACACCAAGACATATAATAGTCAAGATCCCAGAAATCCAGTGCAAGAGCAATATACTGAAAGTGGTTATAGAAAAGAAACAGATCACGATTGCAGGAAAACCCATCAGAGATTTCTCTTCACAAACCATGAAGGCAAGAAGACATGGAACAGAGCACTTCAAGTCCTCTATGAAAACAAATTTCAGCACAGACTACTATACCCTGCAAAATTCTCAAGTTTGATGGAGAAGTGAAATACTTCCATGACAAAGAACAACTAAAGAATTTCATGACAACAAAGCCAATCCTACATAGACTACTAGATGTTCTAGAACTCCATGAATGAGAACAGAAGGAATCCACTAAATATGGCGAACAATTAAACACAGGACAAAAAGGAGTAAACAAGGACAGGTAAACATCGATCATAAGTCAAAACATCTCAATTATAACCATTAATGTAAATGGACTCAATTCACCAATTAAGAGAAATACACTGGCACAGTGGATTAGGAAACAAAATCCAACAACATGCTGTATACAAGAAACACACTTAACTCATAAAGAAATTCATAGGCTGGAAGTCAAAGGATGGAAAACTATACTACATGCCCAGCACCTCAGTAAAAAGCATAGGTAGCAATCCTATTCTCAGACAGTCTCAACTTCAAACCAAGAATGATCAAAAGAAATAAAGAAGGACAGTACAAACTGGTTAGGGGAAAAATGCAAGAGGAAGAGGTAACCCTCATAAATATTTATGCACCAAACACAGGAGCACCCAACTATATAAGGCAAAACATAATGGACCTGAAAAATGTATTATCCAAGTGCTGGGGAGATAGCTCAGTGGAACAAGTGCTTTCCTGGTAAGCACAAGGGCCTGCGTTCAATTCCTGTGTTCCACAAAAAAAAAAAAAAAAAAAAAAAAAAAAAAAAAGTATTATCCAACACCACAATCTTAACAGGATACTCTAACATGCGCATATCCCAAAAACATAAGTCAAGAAGACAAAAAATTAGCAAAGAAGTAGCAGAACTGAACCAGAGCTTGGAACAAATGGTTTTAGCAGATATATACAGTGTTCCACCCAACCACAGCTGAATACACATTTTTCTCAGTTGCACATGGGTCATTTTCTAAAATAGAACACACAGTAGTCCATAGGTCATGCTTGAGTATATGCAAGAAAACAGATATCCCATGAATATTATCTGACCACGGTGCAATGAAACTGGAAATAAATGACAAAAGAAACCAGAAAAACCCCATAAATACATGGAAATTAAACAATACCTTACTCAGCAATCAATTGATCACAGATGAAATTAAACAAGAAGTTGAACAATATATATAATTCAATGAAAATTCAAGCACAACATACTGGAATTTATGGGATGCGATGAAAGCAGATCTTAGAGGGAAATTTATAGCTATGAATTCACACGTTAGGAAAACAACAATAACAAATAAACACCCTAATGCTGCACCTCCGATATCTAGAAAGGGAAGAGCAAACCAAACCCAGCGCCCAAATATGGGAAGAAAACATGAAGATTAGAGCAGAAATTAATTCAATTGAGACGAAGAAAACAATTCAAAGGATTAACAAGCAAAAAGCTGGTTCTTTGAAAGATTAAATAAAATTGATAAGCCCTTGTCACTCGCGGCCTTGCCTGCAAGAACGACGCGACCACTGGTTGGTTTTCTGCGCAGCTCTTTATT
>NW_004524650.1:5081673-5087976 GCF_000260255.1 Octodon degus | reverse complement strand
GGTGGGAATGTAGATTGGTGCAACCGTTATGGAAATCAGTATGGAGACTCCTTAGAAAAGTTGGTCTGGAAATCTCCTTTAAACCAGCTATTCCTTTACTGGGAATTTTCCTGCAGGATCTGAAAACATGATGATATGTGTGCTTATGTTTATAGCAGCACAATTTGTGACAGTCAAATCTTGAAGACAAGAAAGATACCCATCCTCTGAGGAATGGATAAAAAATGTGGCATTTTTATACAATGGAGTATTACTCAGCTGTAAAAAATGATAGACTCAATGTCTTTATGTTGAAGTTGATGCCACTTGAACATATACTCATAAGTGAAATAAACCAGACACACATGTGTGAATATCATATAGTTTCCCTAGTATAAGAACTCAAAAGAAGAAATGCAAATAGAATGGTATAATACAAGTAAAAGGAAAGCAGAATCTCGAGGACTAACTAATCAAAAGAGGGAAAGGAGAAGAGCTAGGAAACATGATAATGTCAAGCCATACAGTTATATGTAGAAGATGGGCAAGGCAATGATCCTGAGAATCTCCAGAAGATTTTTTAATCTAGCAGTTAATTGGAAAGATTCTCACCCTGACTAACTATATATACTGATACCTGTGAACTAAGCAACTGCACTGAAGATGGTAATCTGTAATAGTATTTTCATTCTTGGAGTGCCTGTCATTCTGGTCTTCTGAATACGGGCTGCTTGTCATGACATGTCAGTTGCTGCTGTGCTGTGTCTCAGGTAGATGATTTTTCAAAAAGAAGTGGGTGGTGAATGAAGGCAAGAGATAGGAAAAGGAATATTGTGGGACTGTCCTGCTTCAGGGTTGTATATGGTTAGATTTTTGGATTTATGTGTAAACATAAGAAGTATATAATTCTTTATGCCTATTTTTAAAAATATATTCTCATTTTTAAATGTTTTTTCATCATATTCTATAAGTACTTAAAATTCAACATATCAATACTTGATGAAAAATTCCTGTTCCATCTTATGCCTAAGATGTTTGATATTCAGACAGGTAGTGAGGTTAAGCTTAACAGCCTAGGTTGTTTGGTAATAACAATAAGCTTGTTTTCTGGATGGCTAACAACCTAAGTTTGTAGACCAAAATTAGAGAAAAAGGAGGGTTGCAAGGAAAGCCAAAGCTTTGGCCCTAGCCTTCCAAGGTCACTTAAGACTCAGTACATACGAGAACTTGTACTTTACCAACATGTAACTCAGTAGTGTCCCAAATTTTCTGATCAAGGAGATTATGGGGCCAAAGAGGAAAGTGATTGATGATGTAGAGTGTGCCTAAGGAGAGTCAGTGGAGAGAAAACATTCTCTCAGGCTTTCACAGAGAGTACATTTGTCAAGCAATTGCCGTGACTCATCCACATGGTTCACACTGATAAAGGTTCTACAATCTGAGGTACAGGATCTCAGGATAAATCCTGAGGGGATTTCACTGACCTTATCAGACTCAAAAGCTACAACTCATGTTGCATAATTCTTGCTTTACATTGGTCTTAACCATCCAGCAGAAAAGGATAAAAATCAAGTATAAGAAGTAAAGCCATGGTGTTATGTTGAGCTGTAGGGGATTCAGGTCAACAATTTCTGACATTGCCAGTGAAGCGGGAGTCCCAATACTATTATGGGATACTGGACTCTTTTAGAATATTTTGCTGAGTTTATACACCTATAATACTCAAATAACAGAACTTAACAAAAAAAGGGTATACAGATGAATGTCCATTTTGTATCTGTGTATTCAAATTGGTTAGGATAGGTATATAGTTACATTCTCTTAATGAATAGAGGGATTTGTTGTACTAGTGTTTGTAAATAGGATATCAAGTCCGCATCTTGTACAGCAATTAACCACTAGGAAGAATGTATGCAATGTATTAATTATTGAAACTGTCCTACCAATTTGGTTTGAAACTGTCTCATTGCTATTTGTTTCTCAATAAAATTATGGAAAAAAATGATCTGAATTTCCATAAAACGACTTCACTGTTTTGATTTCTAACTGGGTAAATATGAGAATTTTCTTTTCTTTTTGGATAAGGTTGTCTAAGAGTTTATCATCATTATTTATGCTTTCAAAGAATGAACTCTTCAACTTATTAAGTCTTTATATTGTTTTCTTATTCTACATTGCATTAATTTCTACTCTTTTCTTTACAATCCGTTTCCTTTTATGGGGTTTGGGCTCCTCAAGCTGACAAATTATGGGGAAGAATGTGTTCAAGTGTGGTACTAAGGAGCTCTTTAGTGTAGGGAACTTGGGTGTGACTGAGTACTATGTAAGGCCATGGGTGTGGACTGAGCAGAGCTTACCTCATGGAGGATCTACTGAGGATTTCAAATGGTGCAAGAGTTTCTTGATGCTGCTGTGGTAACATACAATAATTTTTGTGCCTTAAGACAATGCATATTCTCTTAATGTTTGTAGGTAAAAGGTCTAAAACAGAAGGGCAGTTTTATGTTTCTTTGGAGGTGCTTGGGGAGATGCATTTCTTTGCCTTTTCAGCTTCCAGAGGTGGCCTGCAATCCCCATAACCCTCTCTATTCGATGCTGATTGTGTGGTCCCATCACCTTCTCTGATTGACCCTCCTGCTTTCCTTGCGTGTGGCTTTGGACACAGTGAGTCTGTCCTGATACATCAGGATCAATTCCTTGTTTCAAGGTTGGCATCACATCTGCATGGTTCCTTGTGCTATGCAAAGTAATGTGCACCTCCACAGGTTTCACAGAATAGGAAGGGAACATTCTGGGAAGGGGATTATTCAGCCTACCACAAACTGTACCTTATAGTTTCTGGTGACCCATTTGAAGAGTGAGAACTGATGACACTGATGTAGTGATTGTCATACTTTTGTGGGTATAAAAATCAACTGGGGTTGATTACTAATGATGTCAGAAGATTCTGATTCCATATTTCTGGGGTAAATATGAGAATAGCTTTTTTTTTTTTTTTTTTTTTTTTTTGTATTTTGTGCAAGGTCTTACCATGCAACTCAAATTTATAGTGATACCCTTGTTTTCAGCCTCCCCAGCTTTGGGATTACAGGCGTGCACAGCCATGCCTGGACTTGGTTGTTGGTCCAGAGGTGGGGCAGGTGTGGCAAGTGGTGCCAGGAATAGAACCCTGGCCCCTGCACATGCCTAAGCAGGCACTTGGTCTGGAGAATAGTATTTTTAACAAGCAGCCAGATAATTCAGATGCAGGAGTTTTGTCAGTCATTCCTGAGGAGACACTCTTCCAGGGCTGGTGATGAAAGAGCTTAGAGACAACACAATTTGTTGGTACACTGATTCAGTAGCACTTCCTAGAAGGTAAAATATGTATGTTGGTGGTTAACAAGAAACCTGTCAAACACCCAGGGGGATGGTGTGCGTCTTCAGTAAGGGCGTATGTGGCAGACACACAGATCTGGCCTTAATTCTATGGCTTAGACTGTGGGCAAAGTTCTTAATTTCATCACTTTTCTTCAAGTCTCAATTTCTTTATGTGAAAAAGAGAATAATAACATTTATCCTGAGCAGTAGTGCTGAAGATTAAATAGGAGGTGTAAGAAGCCCACTTAGCACAATCTGGGACAAACAGCAAGCACTCTCAAATAATGGCCTGTGGTTTTTGTATCATTATTTCTAAATGACAGATGTAATTTTCAAACAATTTGCTCGATTTAATTCTAAGATGAATTCGCAATATCTGAGGGTTATTTGTGTTTGTCACACACTTACCTGAACATCTACAGAACACTAAACAAGAAGAACAATAGTCAGAGGGGACCCTGTAGACAGAGTCAACCTATTGCATTTAGATTTATAAGGCGGTTCTCAGGGCATGCTCCAGTTTGGTTAGTCAGACCTCGTTCTCCTGCCTTTTGGCTTGAAGCTTTTGGCTTGAGGGTGCTGGCTGAAGGTGGAGGAGCAGAGATAGCAGTTTCAAAATGTCCAGTGCAGCAGACACAGACAGAGAGCAGCCCTGAGGAGAAAACATTCTCCACACTGGGACATCCCACCTCACAAGTGATTAGAAGCAAGAACATCTGACAAGAACATTCAGGATTCTTGAGTTCATTCCAAAAGTCCTCTACTTACAATTTGTGGAGAGTGCTAGGAATTATATTTGTTTATTTATATATTTTTTGGAACTTTAAAGGAAATTCAGCAAAATTTGTCTTAGAAGACAGAAGTTTCAGCGATGCCAAGCAGATAACTTAGTGGTCTTGTGAGGTTATTTTTAAAAATTGGGCAATAAAATCTTTGTGTTTCTAAATAAATGGATTTAGGAAGAGCCTTTTAGAACTAACTTGTGATCAAGCACTTCTGTTTTGTGATTTCAATGGATTCCCTGTATTTGTTTATTTATTTAGTTTTCTGAGGCAGGTTCTCACTACTCAGTTCAAAGTAGCTTTAAACTTGCTGTATAGTCCAGGGCATCTGTTTAAAGTTTGAAATGCTACGGAAGTTGAAATGCTATGATTACAAGCTCCTTTTTATTCATTTATTTTTCATTAAAGGATAGCAAGTTATCCTTAAGAGAATTTCTGTGTGATCAGGTAAATACCCTGGCCTGCTGGAGAAGGAGGGTTAAGGCTCATGTTATGCCAGGGTTTGGGAGATGAGGTAGGAGAATTCAGCTGTAGATGGTGTGCGGTACCAACCCTGTCCCTCCGTTCCTGGATTCACCTGACCTACCATGAATACTGGATATCAGAGAAGCAGACAGGTAAAAATAGCACAACTTATGTGGAATCATATCAATGTGTGGACTAAGATTAGGCTAACATTGGTGACCCAGTTGGTAGAGCACTTTTCATTAATAAAGCAAAACAATTACCCAAAACCAATTTTGAGGGGAATGTCCAACCTATTTAAAGCAAAAATTGCTCTTAGTTATGTAGTACTACTTTATACTTAAATAATTGCTGTAGATTGTTTAATAGCTCCTATGTTTATTCACTAAAGTTAGTCCTGAAGGGGCTTGTTCTTGTCAGCTTTTTTGTTAATCCAATTTATAAGACTACATTTTGAGCCATTACTCCAACTGCATTTTGAGGAAAATATTTTGCAATTCAATTTGAAATGATTTGATTATACTGAATTTTGTGGGTGAAGACATTGAGGAACTGAGAAATTTGTATGTTCAAAATGTTGTCCTGAGGCTGGTAGTAACCTCCCGGTCACAGAAAAGGGGCCAACGAAACAACAGGTGATATTTGGAGTGTCAGTACTTTAGTAGTAAGCAGGGTAAGTTAACATCATGAAACCATAGCAGAAAAGTGGTTGAACATAATTAAGTGATAAATATTCTTCAAAGGCTTTAAGAGTCATTTATGATACTGAATTTGGGCAAGAAATCCAGAAAGAGAATGTTCAGCAAAATTTACCAGCAGTAGCAAGAGGAAGGTACACTTTAATTTGATGATTCTTACTTCTTGCCTCATCACAAGTTCTACTTCTGATGAATGAATTGTTCCTGTCTCTAAATGCCCTCCCTCCTTGCCATGGCTGATGTTGCTTTTTTACTTTTCTTTGTGCATTTGCATCTTACTGTAGGGTAGAACAGGCAGAGAATGTGGGAATCGGTGCTGGCCTGGGCTGAAACCTCCAACTGCAGCTCTTGGAGGGACAGAGAGGGGCGTTTGGATGAAGGCGGGTGTTATTTGTCATTTTGTGTCTTCCTTCCAGCTCCAGTGTGATCATCAGGTGATCCCAGATGGTCCCAGGAACGTCTGAGTTGGCACACATGAGCTGCTCCTCCAAATATGAGCTTTCTCTTTTCTGTTAAAAACTTATTCCACTGAAACACAGAATTCATATTTTGAAGAAAAAATGGAATAGTTTAAACAGATGTAGTAATATTGTTTTATCTTGGCAAGCATTCTGTGTCATGAGCGATACAGACACACTTGTGACTTATTCTCTAAATATACTTTCTCAGTGGCTTATGGGAACAGATGGGAAGGCGAGCTATGTAGTCTTCTTTCTGGGTAAATTGATTCTAAGACTTTGGTTTTGATCATCATTGCCCAACTTCTCCATAGTTAGGATTAATGTGCAAGTCCCTTGCTCACAGAATTAGGTAATGCCTGCTGACCTTGATTTCAATAAAATCAGACCTGCTCGTGTCACCACACATGAACATATGATGCCGGACAAAGTTAGCAACTTAAGCTGTCTGATAGATGGGCATTTGATGGAAAAATAAGTTACCCTATTGCCTAAAATGTCTGGTACATAAACCTTCCTTTCCCTTCCCTTCCCTTCCCTTCCCTTCCCTTCCCTTCTCTT
>NW_004524650.1:5065506-5081559 GCF_000260255.1 Octodon degus | reverse complement strand
CCCTTCCCTTTTTCCCCTTCCCTTTCATGCCCTCTCCCTCCTTCCCTTCCTTCCCCTCCCCTTCTCTTCCCTCACCTTCCCTTTTCTCTCCTTCCCTCCTCTTCCTTTTTCTTCCTGTCTCATTCTCTCCTTCCCTTTTTTTCCCCCACAGACATTGGATTTATCTACTACATACCAGCCATGTGAACCATGTACTGATGATGCAGTAATAAATAAGATACATATGATGCTTACCACCTTAGCACTTAGAGAAAGGAATTATATTACATTTATAAATAACTAAAGATGTTATCAAGAGAGTTTGGGGTGCTAAAGGAATACAACAAGAAAATCCTATATAGTCTTAAAGAGCAAAGAGAGAGTGACATTGTTTCTTGAAGCAAGGGCAGGACACAGGGTAAAGGACTGAAAACAGAGAGGGCCAGTAGGGTGTGTGTGAGGAAGAAATGTCCAGGGTTGAAGATAGCAAAGTGCCAGAGGCGGGAGAAACACTGTGTCTCTAGAGCAGAAAGAGAGCTGGGTAGAGTTACATGACATCTCAACAGTGCACTGAGTGTTACCAAGTGTTGATGTGAAGAGTGACAACGTGTGGCTGCACCTCTTAAAGGCACATGCTGCCATGGAGGGAAGGAGTCAGAAGACCAGAGGCGAAGCTGGAAAGAGCAGGTAAGAGTCTGTTTTCGATTAGTGTGATAGTAAATTCCCTGCATCAGTCTGACTAGCCTAGCAGGTGCTCAGATGTCTGGATAAATATTTCTGATGTATCTGGGGCAGATTAGCATTTGAGTTGGTTGACTGGGTGAGGCAGATGGCCTTCCCTCTTGTTGAGGGTATGAATAGAAAAGAAGGAGAAGATGATTAAATTCTCTTCTGCCCAACTGCTTGAGCTAGAATACCAACTTCCTGCCCTCAGTATTGGTGGATCTGGGACTTCCGACTCAGACTGGAACCTACGGCATTGGCTGTCTGGCTCCAGCCCTTGGGATCCTGTCTCTGGCTTTCCTGGCTTTCCAGCTTGGACTGAAGGCTGTGGACCACTGAGCACTTTAGCCTCCATAACTTTGTGATCCAGTTCCTGGCTAAGTGGGGTGTCCATGCTAAGTGTCTGGGTGTCTGGTCTCTTGAATTCTCTCATCCCTTAAACTCTTGGGGTAGTATAAGGAGTGGTGTTAAGCAGGTACTGAGACTGAGCAGGTCCTGAGGGATGGAAGAGCTCCAACAAGCCAGCCATGCTCATTCTATGTAAATGAAGAAACACAGATGTCAGTGCGTCATACATTCATAATCGTTCGTTAGGCCTCTGGTCCAGAGTGGTCCCACAGAGCACAGTGACACTCTGAGTTTATGCGTTGTACACATACATTCCAATGCCAGGCAATATATTTCCCAAACAACAGATACGATATTCCTGATTGTCTTGTCCTATGGCTCAGTGACATCAGAAAAGGCAACCCTCTTCAAGGACCCTCCCATCTTGGACTGAGACCTGATTTAGATCAGAATTTTTATTTAATTAATTTATTTATTTTTGTAATTTAGGGAAGGGTCTACAGGGTGTTTAGGGTCTCACTACTAGATCATACTAGTAGTGATCCCCCTGTTTACAGACTCCCAAGAGCTGGGATTACAGGTGTGCGTCACCACGCCCAGTCTCAATTGCTGTCTCAGCACACCCTGTGTGTTGGGCTGGCATGACAGGCCCAGGAATTGAAGCCCTGGCCCCTATGCCTGCTTGCAGAAGCTTCAATCTACTGAGCTATTTGAGAATTTTTAAATTTCTTAAATTTCATTTATAAGTTTCTGGTATGATTAAAGCCCCTGAAGATCAGGGTCCATCTGAGAAGGAGGAGGAAGACACTTTGCAGCAGTGACATTCCAGAGAAAGGAAAATGTCAATAAAGACAGACATTGTGTGGATAAAATAATGCTCATCCTTATAGTTCCCCAAACCCAAGGAAAACTCCTCTGTGCATAGCATCTTTTCTGTGGTTTGTCCTCTGAACAATTTCCTTTCTTGGTAGCCTCCTACTTTGACACCTAGGAGACAGGAGCCATCCAAAGCTTTTTCGTGAAGGCCTTCACACCTTCACGCCTTCACTGGCATGCGGCCACTAGTCCTGCCCAGCGTCACCTTCTCCTTCTCTGCCTGCCTTTCTTTCTCAGAGCCCCACATAGAGACCTACATGGATCTTTTTTTTTTCTTTCTATTTACATTTTGCGTTGTCGAGATGTCACTTCCAGTTGCTCACTGGAATATCTGCCTTAGAGAACCTTTGACTTCTCACCCCTTTCTCTGTGTTTTCCCACAAAGCCACATCCTATCCTCTGAAAAGGGGCCTGCTCTGGGTATCTTCTAGGACAGCACCACACTGTAGGCAGTGGTCAAGTCTCTGGAAACTTGCCTGGAAAAACTCTTAGTAATGAAATGACTTTAGAAATATGTAGTTTTGATGGGCCAGTGAGATAGCTCAGCTGTCTAAAGCGCCTGCTTAGGTAAGCTTAGGCAGGCACAGGAGACTGCCGTTTGATCCCCAGCACCACATGCTATGCCAGCCCTGCCCTCAGGGTGGGCTTATCTGGCAAACATAAATTAATAAATAAATAAATAAATAAACAAATAAATAAATAAATAAAATATGTAGCTTTGAAGACTGTGTTTTCAGTGTCTGATCGCTGGAACACAACACCTGACACCCATGACTTGCAGGTGAAGAGATGTACTTCAGCGCATGGTTTCGGGGGACTTCAGTCCACGTTAGTTGACTCTATGGCAGGAACGCCAGGGTGGAAGGGCGCGGCCAAGTCAAGCTGTCAGTTCACAGTGGCAGGGAAGGAGAGCCGGAATAGCGTCAAGGGAGGGGCCAGGGACCATATGTAGCGGGGTGGCAAACATGGCATGGGTGCCACAGAGGACTGCTTGCTATCACAGAAGGCTCCAAACCACTGCCATCACTGATATACAAGGTCACACCTCCATGGCCCACCCGGACAGGCCCAGAAGTGGGCTTTATTAATCTCTGGGCCACTCCCAAGTCAAGCAGGTTGACAAGATAACCACAAACCTCCAAAGAAATCATTGTGTGAAATGAGTGGTTCTTTTTCCCTGACTGCTTGGAAACCCACACGGCTTCTTTGCTCACCAGGCCCCAAGTATGAGGGCTGGGCGCTGCATCCAGGGATGTGTGAGGGAATCACTCGCAGTCTGCGTGCTCGAAGACCTCAGGCTGCAGAGCTGGCTTTGGTAGCGCAGGCGTGCCATGCCCTGCCTCTCTGAGCAAGCGTGGCCCCCAGTGGGGCTTTGGGGCAGGCACTGCCCTGGCTATTTCTGGTGGCAGAGTTGCCTGCTTTCATGTTGCCAGAGAAGAGATAGGACAGAGGGAAGGAGGAGCGCCACAGACTCCGCTCTAGAATGCGTGCGGGACCCTGCGGCAGGATCCCAGAACTATTCTGGAAGAATCTGAAGGGTGAAGAGGAGTGGGTCGGGGGTGCACTAAGGAGCTGCTGTTTGCTAGAAGGTTCCTCCTTGTGTACTCGTCAGGCTGATGAGTCCAGCAAATGTGGGTTGCACAAGACAAATTCACATGGGTGGGGGCTAGTAAGGGTAGAGGCCAAAACCTGAGCTGAAGCCTAAAGGATTCGAAAATCTTGAATGCCTGAAGGGAAGATTTTTCTTTTTTGCTTCCCAAACTAGAGATTTTATGCTGTTCAAATGCAGATTTTTGACTCAGAGGGCCAGGTTGGGGCTGAAAGTCTGTATGTCTCACAAGCCTCAGACAATGCAGGTGGGCCTGATCCCTGGGCCTCTCTGCACAGCCAGGCTTTCCCTGCTGAAGAATGCAGTAGTATTTAGAGAGGCCTCGTGCAAATCTTTGGCAATACAAACTAAGATTTATGGCAATGTTTCCCCATGTGCAGTTTCATAGAATGTCAAGAAGTGCTTAGATTTTGAGTTTGTCTCTCTGGTTTGAGCTTCTGATCTTCAGAAGTAATCTAAACTTAGTGTGATCCCAGTTTCTGTCTTTAAAACCGCAGTGATGATAGTGTCTATCTTAAAGGGGTTGTTAAGTTACGATGAATCTGGAGGACCGAGTTAAAGTTAAGCGTCTAGTCTATCTTTACCTCAGGACTTTTCAAGGCTTCTCAGGACTTTTGAGTTGGCTTAAGGGACAGCCTGGAAGAATGCGGGTAAGTGGCGCCTCTGCCCTGATTTTCTTGGAGTGTCCAGTCGGCCTTTTGTGCTTTGGAACTCCTGTTGTAGGAGGTTTGATCTGTTGGCAGAGAGAAAAGATAAGCTGCAGGCTAGAGCCCGGAGTCTGAAGGGAGGTGTCGGGTCTTCAGGCGGTGGCCTGGGAAGGGAGGAAGATGGCTCCTTGCGGGTACTCTGAGGTCAGATCAGGTAGACACTACTTAGATGTGAGGATTAGAAAGGAGGAGGAGTCTTGGACGATTTTTTTTCCCACTCAGAGAGAAACAGAAGGCCAAGGGAGAGTGCCATGTGTTTAATTTTCCATTCTGATTTAAATTCTGCTGCTTGTTGCCCACAAACTAACAGCATGCCTCTTGAGTCTCTAGGGCATTTGACAGTAAAGCCACATATTTTCTGAAGTTGGGTCAAGGCTGAGCATATGAAATTTCTCAAGTGCGAAATTCTACTTAACCCCATTAATGCTTATAACCCTGAGTAGTTATTGTTTATAATTCACTTCTAGTTACGTGGATGTTTGCATTTGCTAAATCATTTCAGCTCTGTCTTAAACTAAATTTATTTTAGAGAAAAAAATTTTCTTTCCTGTCAAAAATTTGAGAAGAACCAGTGTCGCTCCTACCCTCCGCTCATACAGATTGCATTTTTGGCTGTAGTGGTCCCCTCCACTCCATACATGTGTCTAATGTGTTCCTAGTTTCATGATCTCTATGACAGTAAAGTATTACGTTTTTGAGGGTCTTTACACATTATCAAAGGTTTTGAAATGAGTATTATTAGTTAGCATACCCATGTCCTTCCTTTGTACATGGCACAGAAAGAGGGAGAGACACACACAGTTTTATATGTGGCCTAAAAATACTTTATCCCCTGTACATTTTTATACCTTTTGTAACAGAGTTTCATACACAACTGATGTTGAAAATATTAAACCAATTATTTGAATTATAAGGATAAACTCATTTATGATTAAGTACAGTTCCCGAGCTGTGCTTGCTATGTGCCATGTAAAAGCCTGGTAGAGATACAGTTAGAACAGCTTTAGCTCCCTCATTCTTGCTTTGAAATTGAATTATATACAGTGGTTTTATTCAAACACGTGCATATTACTAATAAAGATACATTATTCGACTTCTGCTTAAGGCTTAAAAAATTTAAATGGCCTTTTGACTTTCTGCAAAGTAATCGCTGTGGTTAATATCTTAGAATCATTTGACAAAAGTCCAGGATATAAATCTTTTTGAGTGGCAGTTCAAGTGTAATCCAGGATGAATATGAATCCCTGTAATTTCTGCAAATGGGCAACTCGGTTTCTGGCCACTGTCTGGATTTTAATTAGTGAAAGCCTCTCACTGTGCTTTACAATGCCGATTGGTTTAGAAATCAAGTCTTCAGATTATACTCAACAGCTCTCTGTGCAACCTACTACTCACGGAGCATTTGTTTTGTGTTGGCTTCTCCACAAACATTGACATATTTAACCCTCCCAACTTTCTCGTGAGGCCAGCGCTTGGGCTCCAATTTCAGGGAAGTGATCATAGGGCTCAGTCCAATTTAGCAGCAAAGGGTGAGGCCAGCTTCGTTGGCCCCAGGACCTGAGTCTCTACTTGCCAAAGTACAATGTTGTAGGTCTAACAGTGTTGACTGAAATTTTTGTTTAGATTGTTTAGGTGCCTGAAAAACTCAAAAATACTGTAAAGCATCCCATTTAACTTTCATTTATTGTAGTCCTTTTCATCTTATAAAAAGGGAATGAATCTAGGTCATGAGAAAAAGAATTAAGCAGTGAACGATTGATGGGAAAATAATCTTGTAGCCTGAATGACAGACTTGGCTGTAGCTTTTGAGCTGTAAACACACCAGATGAACATTCAACTATAGTGGTCTGGGTGGGGAAGTGAAGAATATTGTGTTCCCCAGGTCTGTGGGGGACACTGTGGTGTGTGGCCTGGATCCAACCTACCTTCTGTGACCCTGCTTCCTCTCCCACAGTGTGGGTGCTTACTGCTTACACTGTCTCCATCTCTGGAGAAAAAAAAAATTATGTTTGGTCCTGGCCACTGTCTGGATTTTGTCACCCTCAGGTTAGGTCCAATGCCAGTTACTTTATACAATGACTAAAAATTCTCATATGTGTGGGATTACTCTGATTTAGTGGAAAAGGTATTGCTTCCTGGAAATCCTTCAGCCCTGAGCAAACTCGGAGTTGTTTCTTCCCCTAGTTTCTGAAAGGGGCCTAACTCTGTGGTGCAGTGAGGGGGCCAGGGTTCTTTTTGGGATTGGGATGCTCCAGGCAAGAATTACCCTCTCTCAGCCTCCTGCCTGACCTCTTCTGACCCTTCTGAGATCTGACCCTCAAGACATCACTTTTCCCAAGAATTTCAAGTTCACTTTTCCCAAGAATTTCAGGTTATACTTCTGAGATAAGGTCTCATTTTATGACCTAAGATAGAGTCCAATCAGAAAAGCACATTCTACAAATTTAAGCCAGTGGGTTTTTAATCCAAGGGTCTAATTGCACAGATGACAGAAGAGGTTGGGAAATCAGTAGAGAACAATGAGGCAACCCTGAGATTAGCGACAATAGGAAGCTGTTACCATCCAGGTTGAGGGACAGAGGAAAAGAGTTGTGGTCGAAGGTTGAACAGTGAGACAAAGATATGGAAAGGCATAGCAGAATATCAGCAGAAAAGGAAGAAAGAAAAACACCCAGAAGCCTGCCCCAGGCTTCCTGTTGGAGGTGGGGTAGAGTGTTCTGCCTCTACTGGCCCTCCTGTGGCGCAGGCCCTTGAGGGAGCACAATTGCTATGGCAATTTCCTAAGTAAGGAGTTTCATTTCTGCCTCTGAGTTAGTCCCCTGTTCCTGTTTAGGAGTCTGCGTGATGGATTAACTAACGGTCAATTTGTAACACCCAGTTGAATTGAATCAGCATGGTTCTGGGTGTAGAGGGACCTCTTGAAAATCATTGCCAACAGCATAAAAGGAGGACTGGAGGGGAAGATGGTGTGCTGTTGATTCTCTTGGAGGAGCTTGGCATGCTGGCTTTCCTGAACTCAGTTGTGTTCATCATCAGAGGAGCTGGCTGAGGATGGCTGTGGTTGTCCTTGGATGGAAAATGGTGCTTACATGGAAAATGTTGTTTCCTAGCTCCAGTGCAGATCTCTCAGCCTGCTGGCACAGATCCTTCACCCCACTGGTGCAGACTTTCTAGCTTCAACCACTGACCTTGGGCCTTCTCAATGGAGATCCTTGGTATACATTTACATGAGACATTGTTGTAGTCTCTAGGCCTCCAACTGTACTCCTGTAGGACAATGCCACGAAATCCAGGCCCTCTGCTGGAGTTCTTGGGTCTCTCATATGTGGACAGATCTTTTGCACTTTGGCATTTGACTCTTTGGGTGAACATTATAAGATAATCCTACTAATTATGTGTTCTATATTTGATCTTTTCCCTTGTAAACCCTGACTATAATAATCTATTAATTTTTGGCTTAAATAAATTTGTATTAGTCTATAGTTCATTGGTTTCCCTAATGGTGATTTACAGCCTCCGTATCATAACCTTATATGGCCAAGTATCTGGAGCAACAAACATTTTATCTCTACCCAGCTATACTACAAGCTTCCCTATTGCAGAGGTGGGGGTCTTCTCTGTTAGGCTGTAAATGCACTGTACATAGTTTATGCCAATCAAGTGTTATTGATTTGAGAATAAACAAACTTAAATTTGAGCAGTCAAATGGAACAGTGTTCTAGTATGAAGCCCCAAATTCCCTATCCTTAAGAAACCCTTATTTTCTTTTGTGAGACAGGGTCTCCCTATGCACTGGCTTACCTTACTTTATAGCCCAGGCAGGTCTCAAACTCATAAGGATCCTCCTGCCTGTGCCACCATGCCTAGCTACAATTTTTTTTTTTTAAAAGGTAAAGAAAACCTACATTGTTTTGCTCACTGCGTCCGCCTCTTTTTGGAGCCCTCATCTCTCTTTGTGGAATCCATGGTTTTTCCCATGTCCACTGTGCAGGTTAAACCACTAACAATCTTATTTGTATTCTTCTGTCTGGATGCACAAATGTGAAAGTCAAAAATGAATGTTCGCTTCCCTATATTCTTCAAACCTGGATCAGCTCAGTAATCAATGCAATGAAACCACATTTAGTGCTTCTGACTTGCAGAATGTACAGTCTCAGTGTGTGTTTTGTGTGTGTTTGCCTAAGTGTTATCAGGGTGTGGTTCTTTTGATCCTCTGCAGATGAGCAGGGTAATTCTTCCATCTGGAGAACCAAGTCTCTGCAGAATTACACAAGCGCATGCACAGAGTAACATCATGGCTGAGACCGGATACAGCTGCATTCCAACCCAGATACCTGATGCATGACCATGGGCCAAGTGTAACCTCTGGAACCCGCTGGCTCCCCTGTGCCATGGGACTGAGCATGGCATATAGGCCTATTGTGGGGATTACACAGGTGTACACACAGCGCCTTGCCGGTAGGAAGCACTCTGAACAATTGTTATCGTGCGTTCTTGTGGGTTGGAGCTTTGGCTGTCTTAGCTGTGGGCACAATTTTGCAGTGTTTTATGTATGTACCTTTAGTAGACCTGCTACTGCTTTCTCTAGCTTATCTTTGTGTGGAATTTTTCATTTGCTTTTTTTCAGTAGGTATTAAATGAGTTTCCTCGTCTAATATTTACAATCACTCTGTAAGCTCAACAGGAGGGCACAATCCCCCTGGTCAAGATGGGAGAGGTGGGCTTCAAACTCACCTCTCCTTTTGTTTGCTGGCATTATTTCCCAAAGTAAGATAGCCTGGCACAGAGAGGGAATATTTCCTTTTCATGAGAAGACTATGGATACAGCAATTTTGCAGGTGTTCTTTTCAGAACCTTCTGAACCAAAATTAATCCACACTGTTCCTCTGAAAGGAACAAAGGGTAGAAAAGGCATGTTCCCTTGTTTAGAAGAATTGCCAGTGCTTTTTCTTTTTAATTAAGTGAGGATGGATACCTTCACTCATCCACTCTTTTTAATTTCCTATGTTCAACTTGATTAAGATGTGTTTCTTGAAGATACTTGCTATCTGGTTCTTGTTTTATAAAAAGTTTAATATCTTCTCTCTTCTTATTGGACTGGTAAGGCATTTGACATTAAAAATAATAGCTTTGAATTTTCCTGTTGCTGTCTGCATTCAGTAGTGGGAATATTAAGAATAGGTGAAAAAATTCATTTAGTTCTTTCTCTGAAGAGTCCTTTCAAAACATTACACACAGCACAATCTACGCTGTAATCCACAGATACCAGGAATAAATAAAATGAAATGATAGCCTGAGTTCCTCAGTGTCTAATTCAGGAAATGAATATCTGTTAAAGAAATATGGTTGCTAATTTTTTTTTAAAAGTCACTAAAAACTTCTTTCCTTTGTTTAGCTGAACTTACTTCTTTCCAGTAAAAGACTGACGTGAGCTTGTGGATTTGTTCTTAAGGAAGGGCAATTGCAAAAGAGCTCAAGAAAACCATGTTCTGCTTTACTACTAAACCTGCCAAGTTAATGCAGTTGACCTGAGTTTTGTTCATGTGCTCCCTCTGAAGTTCTTATATGTGGAGAAAGATGTGGATGTGGCAAGAGCTTCCTACTGCTATCTTGGTGGCAGAAGAAAGAAAACAAATGAACTGAGAGGGTCCTGTGCTAGAGCACTTTGGCGTCTTGGGACTCCTCGTCCTATCCGCGTCAGATGGAGGGGAGTCATAGGTTACAGCCACCAGGGGAGTATTCAGAGAACACAGGTCGGCACTAGATCTGGACGTCTAACGTTTCTGGGTTTAAATCTTGACTTGTTTAGGACAGACTCTTACCTAGTGAGTTAGCATCTCTCCCTGTACAAATTCTGTTCGGTCGTCTTCCATCACCCCTGGGGATTGCTGTCTTCTGATATAGACACTTGTCACCTTCCACGGCTACCAAGAAAATATGTAGAAAGAACGATATGCCTCTTCTGAGAGGCGGGTATGAAGGCTGAGCCTTCCGCTTTGCTGCTCACTGACTTTCAGACCATGCATTCGAGGGGAAGCTGGCAGCTGTGCCATGCACTTCGGTAGTGAGAGATGCCTGGGACAGAGATCTGAGGCCAAAAGCCACAGGAGCATGCCGGGAAGTGAACCCTCCAGCCCTAGACTTCAGTGTGACTGCGACTACGGTCAGCCCCTTGATAGCAATCACAGGCCACCCTTGGCTAGGCCTACCTAGATGAGCCACTCCTAGATTTTGGACCTTCAGAAACTGTGTAAAATAGTAATCAGTTCTTTAAAGCCGTTAAATTTGGGAGTTCATTTGTATGCAACAAAAGATAATTGACAGGGTTTTCTTTTGGCAAAATGGGAGTAATGAGAGTACAGTTGCTTTTTATTGTGTGTGTTTAAATTTTGTTTTAGATAGACATAATGACATTCATCATAGGGAATTAGTATTTGTACTTTTAATGATCGATCGACTGATTTTGGTACCGGGGTTCTGTCCCCAGCCTGCCCTGCCAGCCCAGCCCCTGGGGTGTGCTGAGACTGTAATTGAGACTGGGAGTGGAGAAGGTCAAACTCAGGACCTTGAGCTTGCCATGCAGACGCTGTTCTACTGAGCTATATCCCTGGCCCTTCCTGTGTGTAGTAAACCTTGAGTCTTCTTTTATTCCCATTCCTCTCCTCTCTCTTCAACCTCTCTTTTCCTACTTATTTATAAAAGCTTTGTATCGTTTTCCCCCTTTATTCCTTTTTTCTTGTCCCTTCTTTCCTTTCTACTCCCCCTCCCATTGTTCTCCTCATTTGAACATTTTCCTATAACTATTGCACATTTTGGTCTTTATTTACACTTCTGGTTTCTTACACCAAAGAAACAATGTGGTATGTATGTATGTATGTATGTATGTATGTATTTATATTTCAGTACAGGGTGTTCAGGGTCTCACTGTAGACTGTACTCCTAGTGATGCTCCTGTGCTCAGCCTTCTAAAAGCTGGGATTATAGGTGTGTGCCACCACGACCAGTCTCATTCACAGTCTCAGCACACTCCAGGGGCTGGGCTGGCAGGGCAGGCTGGGGATGGAACCCCACCACTGCGTCTGCCTAAGCAGGTGCTTTAATCAGAATGTGGGACTTAAACATGTGTGCTTAATTTATTTCTGTTATGAGTATGATCTCAATGTGCATCCATTTAGCTAGAATGTCTCAAGCTTATCTTTTGTGGCAGAATAGTATTCTATTGTCTAAAAAACCTCACATATTCTTTATGCATTCATTGGTTGATGGACATTCAGATTGTTTCCAAAATTCAGCTATTACAAACTATGCTGTTAAACATATGGGTGTGTGTACATCGCTGTGGTATGATGCTTTTAATTCTTTCAGGAAGATATGAAAAAGGGTAGTAACTGGGTTAAATGAAACCTCTGGTTTTAGCTTTCTGAGGAATCTCCATGTTGACTTTCACAGTGACTGCACCCATCTATACTCCTACCCATAGTGGAGAAGGGTTCTCTTCTCCACACATCACCACCAACATTTGTTATTGGGTGCTATTCTTTCTGGAGTGAGGTGGAATCTTAGCATTGTTTTAATTTGCATCTCTCTATCTTCTCTAAATAAATAAACAAATATAAAAAAGGAAAGAAAGAAAGGAAAAGAGAAAAAGTTAATTGCAGAAGTTCAATTCCAATGCATCTTTCTTGAACTAGGGCTTGATTTCTCAGAACAATGGAGATATTAAACATTTTTTCATATATTCATACTTCTTCATCTGAGAAGTATCTATTCATGTCAGATGGCCATTTTTGAGTTGGATCTTTAAATTTGGAGGGTCTGATGTTATTGAGTTCTTTGTATGTTCTAGATACTAGTCCTTTGTCTGAGGAACAGCTGGCAAAAGCTTTTTCCCTTTCTGTGGGTTGTCTTTTCATGTTGTTGTTGGCTTCTTTTGGTGTGCAAATACATGTGTTTTTAATCTTTGTGTTTCCCCAAATTCGCGTTGCAATCTTATCCCTCAAGGTGATTCTGCCAGGTGGAGCATTTTGAAGTGGTTAAGTGTTGAGCGTCCTGCCTTCATGAATTAGGTTAATTTCCCTGTGAAAGAACCTCTGTAGAATTAGCTGGCCCATTCTTCCACACGAAGACACAGGAAAAGTTGGCAGTCTGCAAACCAGTAGCCGGCCCTCTCCAGAAATAAATTATTCTGCCACTCTGATCTTAGATGTTGTGGTTTCCAGAACTGTAGGGAACACATGCCTTCTGTTGGGTACTGGGTTTTGTTATAGCAACCTGAACAGATTAAACAATCATGTATGCAGGTGGTGAGACAGAAAACGGAAATGGCAGAGAGGATAGTGTTCGACGTGCAGTGTCGCTGCTGTCGTCATCACTTCTGAGCTGTCCAGTTGGTCCTTCCCTCTCATCATGAAAGTTCACAGAGCTTTTTAATGCTGGGCTTTTAAATACTAACACATAGACACACCTGGCTCCATTGAGCAAACCCTGTTCCAGGCCTGCGCTGCCTTACCACTGGCCCTGGCAGAGTCAGGATTCAGCTAATGTGCCTAGTATTGTTTGCTGAGCCCTTGCCATGGCGTGTCCTGGACACTAGAGGAGGTTGTTCGGAGCAATCAAGCCCGAGTTCAAGAACGATGCATTGGAATCGAACTTTTGCAATTAACTTTTTTTTTCTTTCTATTTACTTATTTAGAGAAGATAGATCCTGGGTCAGACAGTAAAAGGGCTTAGAACCTTGGATGGAGTTGAGGGACTAAATCTGAATTTGGTTTGGGCAAGAAAAGAAGCAAGCTGCTTTATTTTAGTTCACTTTAGGGTGAGCAGTCAGGATATACTGGAAGCGTGGTGCTTAGGTAGCACTGATTTTCTTTTCTTGGAGAAGAAAAGTTTGTGGGGTATTTTCAAATATTTATCAGAGGTGGCACTCTTCCTCTTCTAGAAAAGGCTCTTTGGATTGACCTTATAGCTCCAGGAATTGAAGGAGCAGAAAAAGGCACCTGCTTAGTTGGCCAGTGTGAGGGAATCGACCTTGGCAAGCAGTGGGAGAAATCTGTCTCCTGTGGATGTCGTAGATGGTTCTCACAGCCTGGCTTCTTTTAACATTCACAGCTACACATGCTATAGCATCAGTATCCTTTGATAAATGGGTTATTTTCCTCCATAGTTAAAGGCTTTGGTCAACAATAATATTTTCCATAAGGGTATGGAGGATAAACAACCTGCTTTCTTTCCCAGTGGATGAACTGGAACGCTGAGCAATTTTATTACTTACCTCAGAATAGTCAAAACTAAAAGCCAGACTCTTAACTTCTACATTAACCCATAAATTGATAAAGCTTCATTTTTATCAGTGCCTATTATTTCAAAATCAATGAACAGCACTTGAGAAATGCAGTAGGATGTGGAGTTAGTAAGTTTGAAAAAGTGGTATCATTTTTAATTTATTTACTGCTAGTAAGCATATTAATCACTTAGGTGCCTGTTACTCTCATAGTTCCTTTTCTCCCCTATAATTATGGATACAAAAGATGCTATGAGTCTTCTCTCAGTGAAAGGAAGATTTAGAAGCAATGTAAAATAGTAACTCAAAGACGGAGAGGTGGTAGGTTGGGGTAGGTGGTTGTTCTCTGGTCTTTGCTTGGAGTTGTTGAACTTAGACCTCAATTGCTTGTTCTTGGAACTGACTGTTGTGTTTCAGTAGAGCCTGAAAATTTCTCTTTCTCTGAATCAGTGCCCAGCCATTAGCAGGAAGATGTTTGCCCTGGGGCCTAGGGCAGTGGGGTTGAGGGGTATAAGGTTTCCACTTGTATTAAGCAGAGGAAGGTGAATTCAATCATTTCTAAGTCATGCATATTGATTTTTGACTACAAAATGAATGTTACTTCAGAAAGTGTCCAGCTTGTATAGGCAAATTTCTAAGTTACGCAAATTAACAATTTGGGACTCATTTTTCTGCCAGTTTGTAAAAACTGCCTCCCTGAACTCCATCCCACGTCCCCTTCCAGGCAGCTGTCTACATATCTTAAAATAGTCCCACAAATTCCTCTTTCCTTGTGATGGCCATTTAAATCTAAAATGAGCTTGTGCTCTAGAAAGAGTCAGCAGGACTCGAACCTCCAGTGGTTCCTGGACAGGCATCTGGCTTCAAAGCAGTTCTATTACATAAGCTCGCTAGTGCCTTTAATTACTTTTCTTGTCATTGAAACAAAATATCTAACACCCATAAGGGAGAAAAGGTTTATTTTGGCTTACAGTTTGCAGAGGTTTCAGTCCATAGTCAGCTGGTTTTGAGGCACAATGGCATGGCAGAGGGGCACCACAGAGGAGAAACAGGCCATGGCACGGCGGGTAGAAGGCGGCAGTAGCAAACTGCAAACCTGCTTTCCTTTTCCTCTTATGATCCATCCAGGCCACAAACCTACTGACTGGCGCCACCCATGCCGAGACGGGGCTTCTCATTGCAGCATCCACACTTAAAACTGTGCTAGACCGGTTAGTAGACCAATTTAGAACCACATACCCTTAACCCCAATATCATATGCCCTCAGTCAGCCAGTGCTAAAAAGCCCCACCTGTGAGCACACGGGGCTTTAGGATGGATATTTCGATTCCAGCCATAATAACTAGCAACTTTTAGAAATAATGGATGGAGAAAATTATCAATAAATAATGAAAAGTAAAGACATACATATGTCTCTCCAGTTGGAGAAAAATATTGAAGGAAAGGATCTCCTTTCTTTCCTGAAAAGATTTACAGGAAAGGATTTAACAAGAAATTCTGTTAGTTCTATGGTTTTGGGGCTCCAACACTCATAATCTCTTTTTGGATGCAAGTTGATGTTTAGGAAAGAGAAAGGGCTTTGAACCCAGAGAGACCTGAGTCAATGGCTACATTTGACGCTGGGACAACAGAGATAAAGTAATGAGTGACATTGGCCGTAGGAAGAGTGCTGCCCAGTAGGAGCCCAGCTGTCCTCTGGGAGAGACTCTGGAGCTCCTTCCATGTGAAAAGTTGGGCCAATTATGTTTTTAAATAGTGTGTGGGCCAAAGGAAACATCTGTGACTACATCCGCCATGCAGGACTTTAGCTGGATAATTCTCCGCTCTCTAAGTGCTGTATGACTTGAAACAAGACAACAGTTTGGGTCTCTGTTGACATTTGCTTCTGGATCCTGCAGTTGGCCCTTTTTGGGTGTGCTCTTCAGGCCTTCGGTCGGCAGCTCCTTTCAGGTGCAGCACGGCCTCTTCAAGTGCATCAGTCACAGGCGTGGCTTTTCCTGCTCTATCCTGGTTCCTTGCTTGGAGGATTGTTAAAATTTCACTTTATGACTTAAGTTTCTTCTGAGATTCTGATATTTTTCTGCCAAGCAGTTGTAGTTTTCTTTCTTTCCTTCTCTCCCTTGTTTTATTTTGTAGAATTCTGGATTACGTCACACATACAGAAAGCACTCAGCAAATCGTCCTAGGGTGATCCCTAGTGACACCTCATGCCAAGAGCACGGCTGCACCTGTGTGCTCTGCCTCTGGGCCCCTGCAGTCCCCGGGGGAGCAGAACACGCCCCTAACAATGTGACTTGGTTTTGCTTCTCTATGAATGAGGTACTTTTTATTTCCAGTAATTTACTACATTGTTTTTTTCAGCATAAACAACCAGGAATTTAAAGTTTAAAATTTCTAATTCTAATACTGTTTGCATCTTATTGCCCCAATGTTCTCTCTAGGACCTTGAAAGCTGTATTGGAAAAAAAGATAGCATGAGTTTTCAGGTTTTATTCTAGATAGCATGTCATGTGTTCTTCCTGGAGACTAGA
>NW_004524650.1:5039619-5065406 GCF_000260255.1 Octodon degus | reverse complement strand
TTTTGGCAGAGCTGGGTATTGAACTCAGGCCCTTGAGCTTGCCAGGCAAGTGCTTATTCAACTGAGCTATCTCCCCAGCCCCTAGAATGTTTCTATTCTGGAATTTATCTAAGTTTTTTAAAAGGATAGGGAACATTTGTTTAATTTTATAAACATCATTTTTACATTTAGTCAAGTAATTTTTTTTATCTTTTAGTTAGTTAATTGCACTGATTATTTCATGTATCTCTTGTAACATGTTTTAAAAATATTTATAGCCTGACTCCTTTGCTCCTCAATTGAAACATTCAATTCCTTCACATTTGACATAATTTCTTCTTCTTTTTTATATATTTAGTGCAGGGCCTACAGTGTCTCACTACATGGATCGGGCTTGTAGTGATCCTCTTGTTTTCAGCCACCCAAGCACTGGGATTACAAGTGCATGGCACCACACCCAGTCTCAGTTGCTGTCTCAGTGCGCGGTGGGGGTGGGGCCTGCACAGCATGCTGGAGATTGAACCCTGGTCCCTGTGCCTTCCTAAGCAGGCACTTTAGTCCACTGAGCTATCTGGCCAGCCCTTCAATGTAATTCCTAATATATTGAATGTAAATCAATAATTAAAAATTTCATTTTTTTGCTATTATTATTATTATTATTATTATTTTCTTTTTTGTATTTTAGGGAGGGGTCTACAGGGTGTTCAGGGTCTTACTACTAGATCAGACTTGTAGTGATTCTCCTGTTTACAGCCTCCCAAGAGCTGGGATTACAGATGCAACACCATGCTCCATCTCAATTGCTGTCTCAGCATGCCCTGGGGGTGGGGTTGGCATGGCAAGCCTGAGGATCGAACTTCCGGCCCCTGAGTCTGCTTGCAGATGCTTTAATCCACTGAGCTACTTGAACGGCCTTTGTCTGCTATTATACACACACACCTATATATATATATTCTCCATTGTGCTTTCTTTTGGGTTTATTGCTTTGCTTATTCCATTTTCCACTCTATTCAGTTAGGTGTAATAATGATGTATTTCTTCTCTTCTTTCAATTGATGTCCTTTGAGGTTGCAGCTGACATCTGGGTGCATCCATCTTAACTACTATTTGGTACTTTCACTTTTTTTCCATCAGTACTAAGTGTGCAGATTTTTGCTACTGAAACTGTGGCCCAAAGAATAGCAGAACTAGCACTATCTGGAGTTCACTAGAAAGGCAGCATCTTAGGCCATCAGACCTGCAGAATCAGACTTTGCACTGAAACAAGATATTCAGGTGATTCATATACACATTAAAATTTAAGAAGTACTGCCTGCCTGGGAACACATCAGTTTCATAAGCCATATCCCAATTGATATGCTCCTTATGTTGTATACTTATGTGCATCAAACTCTATGAACACTGCATGTATGTGTTCACTTAGATTTACCAAAGTAATTATGATTTTCATTCTTTCTTGCATCTCTGCTCTCCCCTGAGATTATCTTCCCTCAGGGCAGAGAATACCCTCTAGTAGTTCCATTAGTGGGACCTACTATTGATAAATTCTCTGATTATTATTATTTTAAATGTATGTATGTATTTATTTATTTTAATGAGAAAAAAGATAAAATAACAACGAAAGTTTCAAAACAGGTTAGTAGGACAGTTACAATAATTAATACATTTCTGATTATTAATTCATTTGAAAATATTTTCATTTCGATAAGGCAAGAATTCTGAGTTGGCAACTTTTTCTTTGTATTTTTTTCACTTTATTTTCTGTGTTGTTTTTTTTAAATGTATTTTGTGCAGGGTCTTACTACACAGCTTGAACTCATAGTGATCCTACTGTTTTCAGCCTCCCTTGTGTTGGGGTTACACCACCAACACTGGCATGCACCGCCACGCCCAGTCTTGGTGGCCAGCTCAGCGCATCCGGGGGCAGGGCCAGCATGGCATGTGGTGCTGGGAATCGAATCCCGGTCCCTGTGCTTGCCTTAGCAGGCACTTAGTTTGCTGAGTTATGTTGCTGGCCCTATCTGTGTGTTTTTATTCAGTGCTTCTTTCTGGATCTTTTTTTCCTGACCTATTTTCTCCATCACTGTTCTTTTCAGCTACTTTTGGCTCATGTATTGAGTACTTGTTTCTTGGTTATTGCATAGAATTTCCATGCTGTTCTGTTTTATAGGGCCCAGTTCTCTACTAGAACTTTTGAACTTGTCTTTTGTCTTCTGAAATGAGCTGAGCAAAACTGAAACCCATGCCAACTCTAGTATCTAGTGCACCCACACGTCTCTTCCTCTTCCTCTCATTCTTGGATTTTCTTGAAGTCTTTAGCATTTTCGATCAAGTGTTAAACATTGTTTGCAACAAATATAAAATCATGTGAGGCCCAAATTGATATTATTTTCCTCTAGTGAGCAATTATTTCTTATAAATTCCAGGAAACTAGTAATCTTAAATCCACGACACCCTGATACAGGAACAGAAATGGTTGGCAGTTAGTTGACTTCAGTTCATAAAAGGGCTATTTCCTGTTGATGCACATGGTGAAGTGGACAAAAGGGAGGCATGTGGTCATCTAGTAAGGTCGAGGCTCTTAGTTATCTGTTATTTTAACAATCTCTTACATTTTAGTTTTATATTACCCACAGCTTTTTGATTCAAGGCACAATCATATCTTGTCAGTTTTTTGTTTTTTGCAATGGTTTATGTTTGTAATACTGCAAAACTCTCATGCTGAAACTTTAATCCCAATGGGAGCTTATTAAGAGTTCGGGCTTTTAGTTAGTAATCAGGTCATGACGATTGAATCTGTAGTAAGGGGACAGCCAAAGTATCAGCTAGCTCTATTTTCAGCATGTAAGAATTCAGAAGTCAACAATCTGTAAGTGGATGAAATAGAATAGCTCACCAGAATAGCCACTATGTGGACACCCTGATCTTGGATTTCCAGCCCTAAGAACTGTGAACAATCAATTCTGTGAATAAGCCACCCCCTCTAGGGTGTTTTGTTAGGGAAGCCTGAACTTACTAAGGCACTGCTCAGCCCTCGTATTCTCCTCCTTCCTATGCTCCCCTTTGAATCTTTTTTTGTAAATGTTTTTCTTTTCTCTATATCTGAGAATCCAACCATAGGCATAGTTGTGGATGTGAAATGCAAAAACGGTAGCTTTTGTTAATGGGTTTAACTGCTACCTCTAGGATCCCTGGACTCATACTATAAGGGCTGAGACTTAGTTAGCTCCTTGGACAGGTGAGCTCAGCATGAGCCCCTGAAGAGTAATGGGGCTAATCTACCTGAAGCTTTAATAAATCCACAAATATTTAACCACTGGTCAAGGGATCATCAAAGTATATACATTAAGGATGCACTGTGCGAATTGCACTTCCCTGAACATTTCTTATCTTGCTACCCAATTCCAATTTTCTTCTTGTGTTTAAAAATCCACATTTTTCACTGAAAGAGAAAAAGGGAACTCTGACACTGACAGCATAGTAAAAATCTAATGTGGACACACAGCCCCCGAGATGGAGCTCTTCTTTCTCTGTGGACGGATGCTGCAGTGTCCTCATCCTATGGCTCCTCCATGCTGAACAGCAGGTAAGGTAACAAGGAAATCAGTGTGCTCCACAGGGGGGCAGGTGAGCTGGAGCAGCTGCCCTCTGCCACCTGCCCTACCCCTGAAAAGGCTGAGCTTCAAGAAGGAGTTCAGCCTTTGCAGGGCCTGTCTACCCCACCTCGTCTCCATTACAGCACTTAATCTTTGTCTCTGCTCTCCTATCCCTTTCTTCTTGCCAAGGGTAATATGGTAATACTTCCACTAAAGATGTGATGAATTGTTGTCATTTTCACTACAACTTCATCTCTCTCTCTCTCTTTTTCTTTCTTTCTTTCTTTCTTTCTTTCTTTCTTTCTTTCTCTTTCTTTCTTTCTTTCTTTCTTTCTTTCTTTCTTTCTTTCTTTCTTTCTTTCTCTTTTCTTTCTTTCTTCCTCCTCCTCCTCTTCTTCTCTTCTTCTTCTCTTCCTCTTCCTCCTCCTCCTCCTCCTCCTCTTCCTCCTCCTCCCTCTCTTCTTTGAGACAGGATCTCACTATGCAGTTCTTCCTGGCCTTGAGTTCACTTTGTAGCCCAGGGTGGTCTCAAGCTCCAATGATCCTTCTGCCTTAGTCTCGCGAGTGCTGGGATTACAGGCCTGCACCACCATACTCAGCTTGCTCTACAACCTCTGAAAAGTTTTATGCTTCTTGCCTTTTTTCGTAATAGTCCACCTGTGTAGTTCTGCATCTTTGCCTTTCACTTTTGGAGATGGTAACTTTCATTATTTTAAATGGTTTCCAAAAGTGAATCAGCCCAGTCATTGCAGACATGCTTTATTTGGCCCACATAATATTGTAAAATATTACTTGATCTGTGTCCTTCAGGGAACGACTTGGTCTCCATACTTCCTGCTTCTTAGGCCAGCCCAGCCTACCAGTGTTACAGGTCAGGCGCTGACATTTGGCAAGGAGTCTTACAGGAATTTGTAATGAGAAATTGCTCTGCTCAGCGTGACTAGTGCTAACCTGAAAGGTACTTAGAGGGAGAACTTGAATCTCTCTGATATTTTCCTTGGGCTCCTAGATGTGCATTATTGAAAGGCGACAGCTCTCTTTACTTTGATGGTGCTCTTCTTTGCTTGCATTGATGTAGGAGTCTCATTGGGTGGGGATACTGCTAGAACTGATGATGTCAGCCCAGAGGGGACTTCCCAAACTATGCTCCACTAAATGTTTGCAGCTCCTGGTTCCTTTTCCTGTGCCATCCTAATAATAATTACTTTGCTCAATTATTTACATCTTTGCTCGCTCACCTTTCCTTCTGAACCGTGCTCTCAATGGCGCAGTCAGCTGCATTCTTGGCGTATAGCGTGCTGGTTTGCAAGAGGAGATGCTCGATAAATGTTGGCTCCTGTGTTTGAGAAAAGAGGAGAAGAGTTGTGAAAGTTCAAGAATTCTCCACCTTCTTTTTCTTATGCTTTCTGTGACTGTGTCTGGTGGATCGTGGAGGTCACACGCATTTCCTCTCCTTGTCCTCCAGCCATTTCTCCACAGGGGTGAGGTGTCTTCTGGAAAGAAAGCCCATATCTTGCTTGTGCAAGGTTTGTATGTACATTTAAAGTGACATGCACACTAACAAGGTTTATTGGGTCACAGAACCAGAAGAAGAGAGGTGCAGGGTGTGTGCAGGAGTGGTGTTTAAGGTCATTAATTGGTGGCAAGATAAAAATTTATGTTTATTCCTCTCTGCTCTTTAGTACTGTGCTGGTTACCCTCTGGTAAGGTGCCTTGTGGTTGTGGTTGTAGCAGGTAGCATTTACCTTTCACGTCTGATGAGAGTGTAAGCGTAAGAAATCTCTCTCTCTCTCTCTCTCTCTCTCTCTCTCTCTCTCTCTCTCTTTCTCTCTCTCTCTCTCTCTCTCTCTCTAGAGAGAGGCAGAAAGGCAAAGATGGGATGGGCCAGGTTGTTTCTTCATTTCTAACTAATAACTCCCTCAGGCCGTCATTTATATCTTACTCTCTTACTTCCTCATAAGTCCTGCCCTTATGGCTGTGCCTAAAATCACAACCTCAACTTTGCTCTTTGGTTTCTTTAGTTTGCTTACTAGTAAGCTGTGCATTTTACTTAACGCTTCTTTTGCTGCGTTCTCATCATCTCTACCATGCAGAGATCTGATCTTTTTTTGTTTCCTGCTGTATCTCCAGTGCTTAGAATAGCACTTGACTTAGAAGTCACCTAATAAATATTTATTGATTGAATAAATGCATGAATGTGGCCAGGGGGATTTCATAGGACTGTTGGCTTTGGCCTTTTTCCCCCTTTTGAACAGCTTTATGGAAATGCAATCTGTATACTATCCAATTTACTTATCTGAAGTATGCAATTCAACACTTTCCAGTATATTCATAGAGCTGTGCAGCCATTACTACAATCAATTTAAGAATGTTTCCTTTAAAAACCGACTCCCACTCCCTAGCTTTCAACTTCTGACACCTTCACACACACACCTCCTCCCCAGTCTGCAGCACCCTTGTTTTCTGTGTCTTTAGGTTTATTTGGGCTGGACATTTCATATAAATGGAATCTTATAACATGCTATTTTTATCGACTGAGTTCTTTATCTTGACAGATTGTTTTCAAGATTCATCCATGTCATTGTATGTTTCAGTCCTTCATTTATTGTTACTCTGACAGTATTCCAGAGTATGAGTGTGTCACATTTTATTTGTTTTTTCATCATCTGATAAGCAGGCATTGATTGTTAAATCAGTCATTGTCAAAGGGGATGGGTTTGCCATGATTGGCTCATAATCATCCTGGCTGTTCTTAGGGCAGCACCTCAGATCCTCCCCATAAGGGACTGGTTCAAGGTGGGAGCCTGGGTGTCAGCCTTGGATCTGCCCAGTCTCTGAACCAAAACATCAAGATTGCACCAGTGAAGTTCTATCCTTCTTCCTTTTACCTACATGGACCTCTTGTCTTACTTCCAGGTCATTATGATGATCATTTTTTACATCAGAAGATTACTGGTTGCATTGAAACCATTGAATGAAGGTAAGACAGAAGCAGAATGAATCATATTGACTCTTTCTTCATCAAAAAAACCTCTTTCTTTTCTTCCAGTGGAGACAGAGATGTTGCTCTGGAGGACTGCAATAAGAACTCACTGTTCACCTAAGATGTTAAATACTTTCCTAAGGCAATCTCTTGTGTTGCATTTGTTGGAACAGCTGAAATGAGTGATGTTTTATTTTATTTATTTGTTTTTTCTTTTTTAAGAGTGGGAAGAATTTATTGAGAGGAAAAAAAAAAAGGTTCTGTCTGAGAGGGAGAGAAGGGGGCCAGGAAAGTGGGTTGCTCACCAACACTGCTTCTTAGGGTGTTTTATTGAAAAAAAAAATGAAGTGAAGAGTGCTTAAGGTGAGACAAAACTACCACCAGTCAATGAGATTACTGTAGTTGCTTAGGTAATATTGATCCAACAGCAAATCATAGGATGGGTGTAAGGTGGGACAAACTATGGTCAACCTATAAGATTACAAGTACAGTCACTAGGATAATATCAGTTAAATGGGATCAAATGGGAAAATGAGTCATGTAGCAAGGCCACATGGGAGCCTGCTCATGCAAAGGCAGTCAGGTTCAGGGAACCAAGGTTTGATCCCTGCTCTACATGCCTTACTAGATCCACCCTTAAGGCAGCCTGAATCAGCCAAAAAAAAAAAAGTCCTTCTCAAGACCACATGGGAGGGACAGGGACTTTCCTAGAAGGGGTGGGTTCAGGAGGCTTGTTCCTTCACCCCAAGGTGACCAATACCTACTTAGAATATCAGTCACTGCTGTCCATCCCCAGGGGAAGTGTGTGGGTGAATTTTTTTTTTTTTTCTTGGAGCCTGGCCTTCAGTGAATGCGTCTCCAGCTACCATTGTTCTTTGCATTGACCTTTCCCTAGCCCAGAACTGTCCAGCTGCCTACAATATCTCTACCCAATTTAGCTGTATGACAGCTCCCCTTCTGAAGAAGTAGCCCTAACTGCTATGAAGGGCAAGAGCTGAAGACCTTCTGTTTGCTCCCAGCTGACGAGGAATGTAGTTGTGACTGGCAGAAATACTCCACGGAGGGACTATCTGAAGGCTCTCAATAGAGAGTGTTGTAGGCAGCTAAATTAGATAGAAATATTATGGGCAGTCAGACAGGGGCATGCCCTCAAAGAAACATGGAAGCCAAGGTGACTTTGCAACTTTGGAAGCGACAGACATTTCCGTTTTGGGACAGACCTCAAGACAAAAGAGTAAACAAATGCAGCCACATACTTCCCTAGAGATGAGCATCAGAGATTGATATTCTAATTAGGGATCAATCACATTGAAAGAGCACCAAAGAGTCACTAACCCAACCCCCAACAGGAAAGCCCTGTTCCCTATTCATGCCCACTTGCTACCTAAATTGCTTCCTCCTCGTCATTTGGTCCTGGATTTAATCAGTCTTACCTGAGCAATGGTGCTCGTAATCTCATTGGTTGACCATAGTTGTGTCCCACCTCATGCCCAACTAAGCAAGTTCCTTTGTTTTCCATCTTAGACTGTCTCATTGCACGGTTTTACTCTATAAAAATCCCTGGAAGAGACAGCTTCCCAGGGACAACCCACTCAGGTCTCCTTTTTGTCCCTCTCTTGGACAGGGGCTTTCTATTCCCCTGTAAATATTCTGCTCTTAACCTCATTTTGTTCCTAAAATTCATTCTTTTGTTTTAGAGAACATGAAATCATCTCCAGTGCCTTTTAGGTTGGGAGTTTTCACCCCTGTATTTCAAAAACAACACTTGGCTGGGGACATAGCTCCGTAGCACAGCACCTGCCTACAAGCATAAGATCCTGAGTTCAATTCCCAGTAGCAACAACTACAACACAAAATACCAATGTTATATTTCAGACAACTGATTTTTGTGTTTGGAAGACTATATTCTTTTCTCATTTCCAAGTAATTAAGTCAGTCAGAGAGAAATATGAACTGTTGTTTTGTCTATTTTCCTTTTTTCTTTCTTCTCTGATCAAGGTTGGACCCTCCTTCTCACCAGGAGTGTTTCCTAAGACAACTCCTTGTCATGACTGAGGACACTGTCCACAGTTTTTAATTCAGTAGCAAAGGCCTTGGGAAAGCAGCCTGCTGCTTGTAGTCACTGCAAAAATGTGTAAATGGCTTTATTGAAAATCAATATGGTCTTGTGAAGTGCTGTTCATTTCTGAGCTCTTCACAATTTGTCGTTTCTTGACAATGAGTTGCAGGGAGTTTATAGCTGTGGTTTTCTGAGTTTGAAATTTTATTTATTTTTTCCTGTTTCCTAACATAAGCATGGTGTTAAAAGACCTTTTTTTTCCTTTTTGGAGGAAGAGATAATGTGGCTTTTCTTTCTTTTTTGATGGCAGGAGCTAACTGCTATGGAGAAAGGCAGTCTTTCCCCACAACTCAGTCTCCTGAAAGAGGCCGGCTCTGCACACACTCCCTGTGTGTCTGAGGCTTCCTATGGGTACCTCCTGAAGACCACAGGAACCTCTATACTCTAAGAAAATGGTGGGGTTCTACAGGCCTGGGAGGGTGGACATCCTCCTCCATGTCGAGAGTGCTTCTTGCGCTCACTTAGGGCTAGTTCTCACTGTTAGTGTAAGAACACAAACCAGTTTTTAATTGGTCATGGTTTTGGTGAAAGATTAGCTGTGAGATTGGATTTTTCAAAATTTATGTGCTAGTTACTGCTAATGCGCAGCATCTGAGGAAGATCAGGGTCATTTGTAATGACTTCATTTGATTTGTACAGATGAATTACAGCACTTTTTTTCCTGTGCTGAGAAACTAGATATTTTCTCATAAATTTCTACCAACATTTTCCAAAGTTTAACCTTCATTTTAAGTCTAGAGATAGCATAAATCTGAACGGTGAGGCACCGGTGATGGTAGCTGTGTCGCAGCAAGGTCTTACTGAAATAGAGCCTAAGAGAAGACCTTAGGAGGGAGGACTGGCATGTGTGCCCTTGAACAATCTTTTAATGAATCAATGTCCAAGGATCACTTACTTATTAATTTTTATTTGCAGTGCTTTGCAAATACATGACATTTAACATAATTAGCTGAATCGAGTTGCATTTATACAAAGAATAAGACTTGACCCTAAAGAATTTAAAGTTTTAAGAACAAAATATTTTATGATTCAGTGTTTTGTGCAAGGAGTGAGGCCAAGAGTAGCCCAGGGATAGTTGCCCTATTTCTCAGTTTCACATTTTTTTCTATAAAACTCCACCCTACCTATATTTCAGTCAATAGAATTTATAATTTTTTACCTTATTTTTGTCATACTTTACTCAGACTGACACCTCAGTTTCCTTTCAGTAACTCCTGGTCCTATTCTCAGAGCCTTAAGCAGCCCCCAAAAGACATGTTAGGTCCCTGGAGAGGGGGCTATAACTCCAAAGTACTGGTAATGTTCTGTACTATAACTTAAACATTGTCTGCTGTATAATTTCATTACTAGTTAATTACGGTTCTGTGTAATTTGATCAGAACCTCTGGAATTAAATCATTTTATATTAAAAATTATACAATTTGATTTTTCCACAAAAAGATTATTAGAGTGCCAATCAGGTAGTTAGAAAAAAATTGTCATCAAATAGTAAAACTAATCTTATCAACGAATTGGAAAACAGCCAGATAGACATAGCAGCCTAAGACTGTTCTGAATGTGGGCCTCCAGAGGGCAGGAAAACCAGTGGAAACCTTTAAATGGTTCCTTGGGCTGAACTCTTGCAGCTTTGATGTTTGCAATAAAAACCTGGTAACCTATTTATTGTTGGCATGCCTTAAAAATGTGATCTTTAACAAAATAAAGCCTAGACATAATCACTCTTGTTTTGATTTATTCAATATTATTTATTTACTTATTTGTATATGCATCCTTTTATTTATTTTTGGTGGCAAACAGAAGCAGGTGAGGAAAGCTAAGTTATTCCTGAAAGGTTTTCTGGACTTAAATCCAATAGTGAAAAATGGAATCACTCATCTGCTTGTGTTGGGCAACCAGACCCTCCGTTCTTTTTCTTCTTCTGTTTCACCACTACATGTCAGATTGTAGGTTAGAGTGGATGTCATTCATTTAGAGTGCAGTGAGAGGAAATGGCACTGGCAGACTCTATTAGGGAGGTTTTAAAGTTGTTTTTAAAGAGATCTGTCTCACCTCAGCCTGGGTTGATGAGGTGAGAATTGGAGCCCGGTCAGCAGGTGGAGTTGCCTTGGTCCCTGTGCTCAGCAGCTCCATGCTGAGATGGCAAGATTGTGACTCTATTCACTGTCTTCACAAACTATAATTAAATTGGGGACATTTAAGCACATATTACACATTATTAAATAAGTGGGGAATGCCATATGGAGCTTTACAAAAGTAATGAGGAAGTCTCTAGCTACTGAATAATATATTTAAGCACTTAATTTAATATGCTATGTTCAATTTCCTTACAGGATTTTTTAGACTTACCTAGTTTGCTTATTTGCAACCATATTGTTTTTGTATTTTTCATTGGTTAGTTTTTCTCAAGAAAAAATGTATGTCAGATAAAAGCCTTTCTTTATTAAATCAAATCAATTCAATTCAGGGAGATATTTTCTGTTATATTGATAAGACTTTAAAAGCTTCCCCAAACTCTCAGAAATATTTTACTTTGCTTTACTCTATGTTTATTCTTTTCTTTTCTTTCCTTTTTTTTTTTTTTTTGTGGAAATGGGGTTTTGAACTCATGTCCTTGTGCTTGCCAGGCATCTATGTTTATTCTTACAAAAATTTTACCTAAGGAAATGCAAAGTGAAGTAAATCTTTTTCATGGGTACAAAATGATATTCTGTAGATTATTATTCTGGAGAAAGTGGCATTAATATCATTGGTTCTTGAGTGTATAATATTATGGCTTTTGAGTATGCATGGCCCACTGTCAGGTCCTGGAAACTATAGGACAAAATATTCACTGCCTCAGTATTGAAAGATTACTGGAAGGATATATCAATAGCTTGAATATAAAAGAAGGCTCTCTAATAAATTAACTTTTCTGGATCCTGTGTTATACAGTAAGTTTGTTAAGCACTAACAATATACCAATGAAAGTGATAATGTTAATGGCAAAATTTTAGTACTTCCTATGTGCTTTGCCTGCTGTATGGATTATATAATTTAATCCTCAAGGTGGCCCTGTACAATTGGAGTGTTTGCTTTAGTTTATAGATGAAATGTGACTTAGAGAAGTTAAATATTTAGCTAAGATCATGCAGTTTGTTTTCCTTCATTCCCTTCCCTTCCCTTCTCCTTCCCCCCTTCCTCTCCCTCTTCCTCCTCATAGTCCTCCTCCTCCTTCTCCTTCTCCTTCTCCTTTGTCTTTGTCTTCTTTGTAAAACAGGGTCTTTCTATGTAGTTCAGGCTGACCTTGAACTCAAGATGATCCTCCTGAAACTTTCTCATTGCTATTTGTCTCTCAATAAAATTATGGGAAAAACCCAAGAATGACCAGTATATTTATTTGCTTTGACTAATCACTGTATGTGGTTTAGCATATTAGGAAAGGAAAGCTCCATAGGCAGCATTTATACGAGCATCCTCAAAGGGTGGCTGTTCCTTTTAATATCTGTTCTATATACAATTATCATATGATAGACTGCCTCTCCTAATAGGGTCCAAGCTTTGGTTCAATCTAAAATAAGTGAGCAAGGGACCGGGGAGATGGCTCAGTAGAATAAGCACTTCCCTGGCAAGCGCAAGGGCCTGAGTTCAATCCCCGGTTCTGCAAAAATAAATAAATAAATAAATAAATAAATAAATAAATATAAATAAAATTAAAATAAAACAGATGAGCAATAATAAGTTGGAAACTGCTCCAATTCACGTATTTTGGTGGGGAGATAGATCAGCTGCCCAGCGCCTGCCTGCCAAGCAAAGGTCCTGAGTTTGATTCCTGGTAAAAAAAAAAAAGAAAAAAGAAAAAAGAGTTATCTACTAATGAAATGGGCACAGATGTATGTGTAATTTTTAAGAGCAATTTCAATTCATAAAAACTTGTCCTGAGTGTTCCTATCTGTCTCCTGTCCCCAGTGTGCATGTCCCTCACTATTGGTAGTCTGTACACTAGGAAAGACAGACCATGTATTTGCTTGAAAATGTCATTTTAAGACTGGGGGTGTGGGGAGAATTACTTGTATGATATACTAACTCCAAAGCAGGATTCCTGTTTAATTCACAGTATATTGAAAGCAGCTGGTGTGTTCAGTGTTCCATGCGGCCCAGGTGTTGCAGTGAATGTGTGGAGCTGGGGGTAGACGGGTGCTCTCAGCAATCTGCAGCCCTCGGGGAAATCAGGCCACGCATGGGGAAGGACCACAGCTTTGTTTATACACCAATAAGAAGACAGTACTACACAATAAAAGACCGAATTCATTAGCAATACAGGTTTTGAGATCATATGGGAATTGGGTGGGTTGAAACTCACCTTCCTTAATACTCCAGTGCTCAAAGAGAGTCCAGAAGAGACTCCCTGGAGGCGGTTCTCATTCTAGTTAAGCAATAAGTTAGAGTTCCAGTATTTCCCAAGTCACTTTAGCATCAACCGCTTAAGCAGCAAGAATTTACTGAAAATTAGTATAAATGGTCTTTGTCATTTTAAAAACAGGTCCACTGTGAGCTTTGTTTGACAATAGTTGGATTTAATTCAACATTTTGGAGCCATTCCTCTGTGACCAGAGAGACAGCATGGTGCTATGAAAGGAAACTGGGCCTTGGCATCAGAGCCAGGCATCGGCCTTGTGCTTGGGCTGCGCACTGGACCTTGACCTTGGCCACGTGACTGACCTCTGGAGCCTCCGTCCTCTCTAAAGCTGAGGAGAGGATGGTTGAGATAACACAAATGCCCAGTGTTTACACAAACATTTCATTTCATAAGGAACATGTGACTACTTTTTTTAAAAAGTTGGAGAAACCAGACTCTCTTTAGAGGACAGGACTGACAAATCACACCCAGCCGGAAACATAACAAAACATAGAAAATAAACATTTTGTGATTATGGGTAACCTGATCTCTAGTTATTCAAGATGGTTTGGGATTTTACAAAAACGTTGAGTGCTGTGAAGTTGACTAAGGAAGGGTTAACCAACGCATCTGACCCTGTACTTGTGACTGTAGAGTAAATGGCCCCTCAGAAAGACCTTAGACCTTCAAGGAGGAGGTGTATAAGTACCCTTCTCACACCGAGGCCCCCATAAAATGCACAGAGCAATTTGTCCACATCTTGGGTGTTGTGGGCTTGCCAGGAAGCATTCCATGGTGGGAAGTAACCTGAGTGCCTGTACGCTGGCTTCCATGTGGCTGTCATTGAGCAGGCTTGGTTCCTTGATTGCTACCTCCAAAGGAGGACGCTGGTTCAGCAGACAGCTGCCAGATTGCCAGCCAGGCTTACTTCCACGCTGGAACATTTATTCACACATTGCTTCCAACATAGCCCGTCTTCTAAAGAGCTTTCTGCCATTAGTTTTGGAGATAGGATTTCATTCCACCCTGCAGTCCAATTTTTGACTTGTGGCCTTAAGAGGGTTATTACTTCATTGGCGAAAGAGCACTAAAACTTTATGGCATGCCATATGGAGCTAAAAACCCAAGGAGGTGACCCCCTCTGCACAGTATCATTAGGGCTGCATAGCACCAGTTCTCTGCCTTCTGACCTTTCCCTGCCCCCTGGATGGGGTCTGTACCAGTGGTCTGCATTAATAGTGTTTTGGCTTCTAAACACTACAGTTTTCCTGAGGTGGGGATGTGGTAGAGCACTTCTTCCCTCTGCAATTTCCTAGCCTCCTCCACACATGGAAATGAAATGGGCTCTTTCTACCTGCTGTGTGCAAGGGACCTCTACACCTGTTCAGTCATGAAACCACTAATGAGGCCTCTCCTGTCCTATTCAGGATTTTGACGGAATATGAAATCTCATTACCCAGAGTCAATGAATGACATCTGTTCCCCATCCCCCGCCTAAAGTCATCATATTAACCACTTGGTGCTGTGAAAAAGATGTGCCACTCAGAGATAAAATTAGTGTCCAGAAAGCCAGGTGGACGCCCTTGCCCAGACAGGGAGCAAGCAGTCACTGCATTTTTCAGGATTCTGGTTCCATTTGGACGTTTGTCCTAAAAGAATTAGAATAAAAAGAAACTTTCACTATGTAAGTCTTTTTATTTAATCAAGCCTTAGAAACGTGGGATTTTATTTAAAAGGAAGATAAGAAAGATTTTAGCCTAAAAACATTAAGATAACAAAAACTTGATACCCTTTAGTACAAAGGATATGAGTACAAAGGTTATTGATATAGTTCAATCTATCTCAAATTATTTCTTTTGGTAAAAGGAATGCCCATGATTATTAAATATATTAAATTAACATATCCAATGAAATTTTTGTTTGGGGAGTATTCATGCATAGTGATGTATATGTAATGGGAAACATATAAAATGTAACACGAACTCTTCTGGGGGGTTTTTTATTCACTCATTTATCAAAGTGTTCACTACATAAACATTGAATCCTCACTAGGTGTTAGGCACTATCATTGCTGTTGTAGATACAAAGATAGACAAATTCAATGTTTAGGAGAAAAAAATAAAGTAATACCAAGCCATATACTGAGTCCTAAAGCAGGTAGGGCATCTTTTCTGGGGATGGGAAGACCTCAGAAGAGAGGAAGCGCTAGCCAGGATCTTAGGGTGGGCAGGAAGACACCGGCAGGATCTTCCTTGCGTCTCCTACAGCCTCTTGTTCTTCTCTCCTAATCCAGACTGGTTTGGTGCCCAGCTCTCATCCTGGTATCTCTCATTAGAGCTCTTCTAAGTTCTACTACTGTCTTCTGGTTTCTGTTTCAGCCTCCTTCTTTCTTTATATCTTTGTTCTATCAGAGTAGCTTCTTCCAAAGGTTATCTTCTTTTCTTTCACTTTTTAAAATCCTTTAACCATTACTGTGTATTCCCATCCGCCTTCCTCGTTCTTTCAGGCAACCATTTCATGTGACCCCTTTGCAGAATGTGGTCCTGAAGAGCGCATGTATTTCAGTTTGTGAACATTTTCCTTTTTTTAAAAAAATTAAGTAAATGCGATGCACACTGGTCTGATCACTTGCCTGTTTCCCTTCACATTCAGCTCCTGCACTTTTGTTGCTGTTTTGTTTCACACCTAATGTGAGGACACTGCTCTAGCTGCACTTTCCGCAGATGCCCGGCTTCTGCTTAGGTTGGGCCAATGTCTGGCGTGAGTTTTAGAAACAGGGGGGAGGAAGAGCTTAGCATATCTGCTCTACTTTAGCTTTTGTCTGAGGTGGCCTCTAAATGATGGGCTATCCCTGCCACGTCCCTGCTGTGTCCCTGCCACATTTACCACAAGCCTTCTTTCTGTTATGGACCGTCAGGCTGCTGTAGTTCCCCTTTTTACAAAAAAAAAAAAAAAAAAAAAAAAAAAGCTTTAATGAGGGACCTTGTCCATGTTCCCTAAGATCCTGTTACCCTTTAGATCTAAAATGGGTCCTGAAGCTCTCTTGTGTTTGGATCCCTGGGGTGCTGCGCTGTCAGGAAGAAGGACCTGGTGGGGAGCGCGTCAGTGGGGCTGTGGTCTACAAGGTACGCGCTGCCCCGGATCCGGCCTTCTCGCTCTGCTTCCTAGGTGTTGTGAGGTGGACAGCTGTTACGGACTGTGTCTTCCACCCAGCTGTTCTTCCTGGAACTAACCAACAGTGGACGTACTCCTCCGAATACCTGGAGCCAAAACAAATCTCTAAGTTGCAGGGTTGACTATTCTGTCCCAGGGATGGTAAAGTACCTAATATATCTGCACAGGCATTATGTGGAGCTATAGATGTGGTAGTGGAATTGTTGGGTCATGCATATAGTCCGTTATGTTTACCAGAATGTTCTTCAGAGTGTCTACCTTAATCTGTTCTCTCGCTAACTTGGAAATTTTTGTCAGAACAGTAAATATAAAACAAGTCCTTGATGTCTTATTTTGAATTTCTCTATGTACCTATTATTTAAAAAACGTTTTCTTCATATATTTGTTGATCTTTTGGGTTTACTCTTTTGTAAAGTTGCTATTGTTATCTTCTGTCCATTTTTCTACTGAGGCTATTGCCTTTTTTAGTTTTTGGGAGTCCCTTGAGTACTCTAAGTTGTAACAGGGTTAGACATACATATACAGGATATTATCTCAGTCTTTCATGTCCTATGAGGTTAAACTGAAGGAAAAATTTTTATGTAAGCAAATTATGAACATATTTTAGGTCTATGATTTATGTTTCTGTGGGTTTAAAGAAAATCCAAAATCATTCCTAGCTTCTAGGATATAAAGATATCTCTTGTAAGTTTATAGCTTTTCCTTTCATTTTAAAGTCTTTAATTTATCCAGAGAACACCTTCTTGGAGTTTTAGAGAAGGAACAACAGTTTTTGTTTTAAACGCAGCACTCTGCAATCCTATGTATTGAATCGATGGATATGGATGTGCTTTCTTTTCTGGTTCATTAGTCTATTAGTCTGCTTTCCCCCTAAAACAGCACAACTTGGATTACTGGATTTTCAGCGTTCTCCGATAGCTGGTAGGGAAGGCTCCTGATCACCGCCCCACCACCATGTCTGTAAGACTAAATTCATTTTTGTACATTTATTCTTTCTTATGAATGTTGTATTTATCAAGGTCCCCGTGAAAATTCAAACTGACATTTTGCTTGGACTTGTATTTTGAAAAGATATGTTTTTTGAGTTTTTAACATGCCCAAAATACCTTTCTCCTGATGGATAATTATTTCAATGGGTATAGAATTGTGCTGAAAATTCTGTTCCCTGAGAATTCAGAAAGCAGTGGTCCACTTACCTGTAGCATCACCTATGCCCTTTGCAGGTAACTTGCCTTTCTCTCTGGAAGCTTTCAAGAAGTTTTTGAAAGCTTCAAGTTTGTCCAAGTTTGGGCTGTTTTCTTTCTCTTTTTTAAAGTTACCATGCTAGGCATTTTGTTTGTACTTTAAACTTATTTTTCTTTATCTCTGGGAAGTTTTCTTGAGTTATTTCTTTAATTATTATTTTTTATTGTTTTTGGAATCTTTATTAAGCAGATGGTGAATTTCTTTCCTTTTTTTCATGTCTTTGCTTCTTTGCTTGAATTTAGGGTGTTTCACTGGTTTTATTTTGTATGTCCTAAAATCTTCTTTTCCCTATTGCCTTATTTTGAGGTCAGTTCTGCTCTCTCTTCTCCATATTACTATAATCCTCCTGTTTCTGGCTCCCAGTGACAATCTCTCCAGACCTGAGAAAGTAGGATTGGGTACTGGTGTGGATTCTGTTGCAGAGGTATAGGAGATTATTTCCCTGAATGGGCCTCTGAATAGGAATTTTAAGGACAATTTTTTATTGGGGGGATAGGACAGGTAAAGAATGATATCTTTACTTTTTGATGAGCCAGAGGGAATTGGTGCACAGGGTGTGGGTCCACAAATATTAAAGTAACAAGGTATTTTTTTAGGCACAGCAGAAAAAATACTATAAACATTTTTTATTCCCATCTGCTCAATTTCTTTAGAGAAAAAAAATCTGTTGTCTTTTGATGTGGGAGTACAGGCTGTCTTGTCTTCATTGTACTTTGGAAAGGCAGGTGGCTACTTGCATTTTGATGGCTATTTTGTCTTGTATATGGTTTTAGAAACTTCCCAATCAAGATTGTGAATTTGTTTTATTTTCATGGAAAATAGACTTCACTCTTTCAGCACAAATAACTGGAGGAGTGTTACTTACAGAGGGACCATTTGCAGTGCTCTGTGTATGAGCTGGTGCAAAGACTCATAGTCTTGCCAGCAACTGGACTGTTGCCGTGCAGAGACCCCAAGGGGATTAAGTGGTGAACACTGTGTTGTCGAGCCTCCTTAAATGTGGCAATGACATCTGGTGGATGGATATGATCCCGTCTCAGTGACCTTGCTGCGGAGAGGCCAGCACTCTTTTCCCTTCCATCTCCAGCAAGTGCTCTACTTTGGCTCAATCTAAGCAAGAGTCAGAGGGCACGGGAACAAGTTGATGTGGTTTATACATATGATCTCCCAGGACAGAGATCAGAGTGAAGAAGGGCAAAGAGGCATCGGAGTGGGGAAAGTTGGAAATCTCCAGGTCAGTATATCTGCAGTAAGACATAGCTGTAGTTGCCAGCTGTTTTGAGAAAGCACAGTACTTGAAATTGCTTTTGCTTTGGATGCTTCAGATTGGTATAGGCAGAAATCAAGGAGAATGTCTTAGTCTATTCGGACTTAATGAAATACTAAAGATTGGGTAAGTTAGTAACAGAAATGTATTTCCTGCAGTTCTTCTGGTTCTAGCAGATTCTGTGTCTGGAGAAGACCCTAGCTGATAGATGATCCCATCTCACCATGTCCTCATACAGTGATAGATATTTTTTATAAGGTACAAATGTTGTTCAGATAAGATCAACCCCATGACCTAATTGCCTCACAAAGCTGCACTCTTTAACACTATCAAATTTGGATTAGGTTTCAGCACATGGATTTTTTTGGGGGGGAGAAAGGTTACCAGGAATTGAACTCAGGACCTTGTGCTTGCCAGGCAGGCACTTGTGTCACTGAGCTATAGTCCCAGCAGCACATGGATTTTGAAGAAGCACAAATAGTCCAACTGTATTACTTTTCTTATTAGTAGGACAAACTACCCAACTGTCGCAGCCTAACAGAGAAGAATTTTATTTTGGACTCACCATTTCAGAGGCTTCAGGCCATGGCTGGTTGGCGCAGGGCAGAAACGCCATGGGGGAGAGGCATGGTGGGGCAAAGCTGCATGCCTCATGAGGGCTTGGAAGCCGCGTGCTAGGAAGAGTGCCAGGAAGCGAGGGCAGGGAAGCAGCTACTTACAGCAGCTCCAAGGTGTGTCCCAGTGACGCACTCAGACACACCCCAAGGGTGCCTCCTCCTGTGCCGGGCCTGTCTCACCGTACTAGATGTGCTAATTGCTGCTAGTGGCCGCACAGCCCACAGCAGGGCTTTCTCGCTTGGGGTGAATTTGATTTTACTCTTTATTAACATGCCACAAGAGTCTAATAGTTTTTCAGTGTAAAACTCTTTGGACATTAGGGCTTAAGTTTAGAGGCTGGGCATGTAGTTATTTAACCTGAGAAAATATGTGATAGAAGGAGTGAGATTTTTCCAAATACCAAAATAAATGTCCCTTATTATCATTTCTACTTCAATAACTCATCAGTAAAGGAATTTTAAAAGAGATATGGGCATTTTGAGTTTCTAAAGGTCAAAGCAGACTTTACTTTACTTTGGGTTTTGCTGCCTAGCAAAGACAGAACTTTGAGTTTTCTTTTACATTACAGTCGTAATCCTTGTGAGGGACCCATAGATTTTGAGCCTAGAGGCTGGGATTGACATTTTGATGTTTGCTGGAATTCAGGATGTCCTTGACCTAGTTAACTCTTCTTCGGAATGCTTTTGGTAACTTCTCAGGACAGCGGGGAGTGGGACATTTCCTGCAGCCATCACCTTCGCCATGGGGATGCTGTGCCATGGCAGAGCTGAGGTATGGAATTGTAACTGGCACCTCTGGATCTCTTATCTTTTAAGTGATGAGGTACAGGAACTGCAACATATAATTGGCCCAGCAGTCTTTTCATCTCTATAACACCTGAAGGCTTTGACTGGGACAAAGAAATGAACTGGTATCACTTCCCTTTTCTTCCCTCAACACCTTAGATTTGCTCTGTAGTTTTCTAGGAGCTGTAGACTTCAAGTGGATGTGGAAAGAAGGATGGGCCCACTGAGCATGCACGAGCCACACCAGTGATTTAGAAAGTCAGTGGCATAGTTTATGTCTTGAGATACCCAAACCCCCATTTCTGAGCTTGCGGAAAGCACACAAAGAGAAAAATGAAGCATCTTACTAATTCCTTCAGGTTGTCAAGGTTACTCTGTTGGTAGCCTTTGTAACTTCTTTTCCTGGAAGATTACTCATTATGTAAAATTGAAAACTATATTGCGATTCTTCAAATTTTCTTTGAATATAAGTTGTTTGACCATTCTGATTTTTTTTTCCTCAGGTGACTTTGCTTTCCTATATTTTCATTGTTAGCATCAATAATGAATTATTTGCTGTTGGTATTTTAAACCAGTTTTTAACTTAGTCTAAGCAGTATTTTTCCTTATTCTCATTAATTTCATCTTTAGACTTTTGTCAAACTTATACTCTATTTTTTAATTTGGATGCTTTATCTGCACATTTTCCTCTTTCTTTTGTATTTAAAGAAGAATTTCAGACTATTACAATCCTTCATTTCTTTGTTGGCCATTTCCCATAGGGTCTCAAGCGGTATAATTTCACTTTTGTTGTTTTCTGGCTATTCTTGGTTTCTGTTTAGATTTCCTTTTTACATTTTCAAGAATATTTCATTCAGAGATTTGGAAAACCTGTATTATTTTAAGCTATAATATTCTAAATCATTGAACCTAAAGAACATAATGTTCTAAGTGATGCAGGACAAAGAAAATATGTGAAAGAGTTGAAAAGGTTTCTCCAGAGTAGCAACAAATTGCTTTTAGTGTGCATGTCGAACCAGCTAAGAGTTGAAGAATATGTTAAGAAGATTTAAAAGTGGAACTAGAGGGGAAGTCTAGGCGAAACTAAAAGGAAAGACACTGTGGAGGGGAAACACATTAACGCAGAATGCTATCCCCATTTCTTCCCATCCTTATTGATTTCCCTATGTCTGAAATATGCACTTCCCTCCTGATGACTAGTGCTGGGTCACAGGTGCTCTTGGATGAGAATGTGAACTCCTTGCACATGGTGGCTGTGTCCCTGGCAGAGATCGTCCCAGGTACTCTCCTCACTCCATTGTGCTGTGGCTACTACAGTGAGTGAGGTCAGAGCTTCACAGACACTAAAGAATTAAAATGCCATTAAGGGTACTTTGGAAATACAACCCCTGATCCCCCCAAAAGGACCTCTGTTGCCAACAGATATTCACTTAGTTTGCATAAGGACCTGCTCTTGAGCTATCACTGGTTTTAGTGGTTTGGGCAATGTAGCTGCTGGGTTATATGCGGATTCATATTTTTCTCAAGTTTTGTAGTATTCAGAAAGTGACTCTTTAAAAAGTCTCCTAAGTGTCCTTTACTTTGAAATTGTTACGTCTTTTGCACTCAACCCTTTGTTTGGTTTTCTCAGGGCTCAGCAAAATGCTTGTGTGAGCTGTCTGACCTTTTCATATATTATGGCATTGCTTAGCAGTACATTTTCTGGGTTTGGTCTTCTCTCCATATATAGAGATTTATGTAACTCCCAGAACTGTCCCTGCATCTGCCTGCTTGAGATGTGGAAGTAGGGACAGTCATTGCTTGGGGTGATCACAATGAATCCGGTAGGGATGCACGAACCATAGACACATAAAAAAAATAATTGACTGAACAGCCATTTATACAAAGACAAAACCATATTTTCAATCTAAAGTTGGTAAACCACTGTGTTTAGTGACCTTCTTTAGTAAAAAAGAACACTACCAGCAGCGAGTGACTATCTTTTGCCGTGTGCCTCTAGTGTGTCAGATCCTGGTTTTTTCCTTTTTTTCTGATTAACTCACAAAGTACTCATGACCAGTACATGAGGATGGAACAATGACTTTTCTTGTCTTAATAGTAGATGACTTAGGCACAGAGAAGTTACAGATCTCCATCCTTGAGGTAGTGAATGGCAAATCAAGAATTTAAACCTCAAGCAGTCTGTTGTTAAAGCCCTTCCGTGTTACTATTACATGTTCCTGCTTTTAACTCCGAGATATCAGGCTGTAAATAAGCATCTATGCAGGGACACTGACATTATGAACAACAACAACCATTGGCGAAGTCAAAGTACTTCAAAGCCAAAACAACCCCAAGGATCAACCATAGAGTTAAAATTCTTCTGTTTTTAGCTGGCAAAATGGAGGCCCAGACAGAAAGGAAAACAGAACAACAAAGGTAGAAGGAGCCTACAGTTGAATTCAAGGTTTTCTTTCGTTTTGTTTTCTCTGAGGGCATTGTCTTTTTTTAAAAAAATTATGTTTTACTCATTTTAATGAGAAAAGAAGATAAAACTAGCAATGAAACATCCTACTAGGTTAGTAGGATGGTTATAATAATTAATACATTGCATATTGTTGTCTTCCTAGTAGATATTCAGAGGACAAGATGCAGACATGATAGTTTGTCTAAATAATATTAGTATGAACTTTTTGTTCTCAATGAACTAAGAAAAGTAAATGTATATCTATTCTAACTCTCTTGTATATATATATATATTCTCTTTTTTTCACAAAAAATGGTCCTTCATTTACACTTTTGTGAAGTTAGTAACACAGGACACTAGGTTGCCTAGCAACTGATAGCTAACCTTAACCAGACAGGATGTTCATCTCAGGAGTGAGGTAGCTTGTTTGCTTTAGGCACTAGGCCAAGTCCCACCCACACGTATCTGATCGATTTCTTAGCTTCGTGGATCCCAACATATCCCCTTTTTTTGTTTTTTTTGTCAGAGATGGTTGTTGTCTTTTCAAGTACATTTTGCTCTCTTTGCTTTACCGGATGCACTACTTGGTATAGAAAGTGGAAGATTTCACTTTTTCTATTTTCAGCCTAAAATTGTTCAAAACAGATCAGGATACCTCAGTTTTGTCCAGCTGTTATACACATGCTCTGTAAGAACTTCAAACTGCTGATATACCTGTTTTTTTTTAAATTGAGGAAGGTGAAGTGCAGAGAGATTGAAAACTAGCGAGTTGGTGGAACCCTACTAAGAATGCATATTTATGCTTTCTCTGGCACAAACCTTGTAGAGTGTAGACTTAATCAACTCTGTGGGTTCTAGCTCTGGCCAGAGTCTATCTCTTTCTCTATTACATACATTCCAGTGGATTCTGGAGATGCGCTATTGTCTTGGCTACTTTTCTCTCCTTGCTGGGACAAAACACCCAACACCCCAAATGAAGGAAGGAAAGGCTTATTTAGCTCACAGTTTGTGGAGGTTTCAGTCCACACTCAGCTGGCTCCAAGGCAGAGTGCGACATGGCAGGGGGCAGCAGTTCATGGTAGCAAAAAACAGCAAAAAGCAAAGGCAAAAGGGAGGAGCAGCAGCAGCAGTGGCAAGAGAGAGCAGGCCTATCACCCTTATGTTGCATTCAGGCTATCTGCCCCATGCCTAGTGTAGCACTCACATCTGTAATCCCAGCACACTTTCACCTATAATCCCAGCACTGGATATGAATTAATCACAAACTCTGGAAGCCTGCTCCACTGACTGCATGAGGCTTTGGAAAGACAACTAGACACATACCATAACGTCTATCTTCCAATTTTGCAAGTGTGGGTGCTGCATTTATCAATGAGGTGGTTAGAGAAGGCTGCATAGATCTCTCAGCTTTTTGGTGGAAAGACCTCCTGGCTGAGTGCCTCCTGAAGACCGAAAAGAAAAAAAAGAAATTCTCCACTCCAGAGAAGCCCTTTCATTTGTGATTGTTTCTTGGTAGGTCCATCCGAGATCCCTCTCCAGCTGCAGGCACCGGGTTGTAAATTGCCTGTGTTTTGTCTTGCTGGAGCCTTGTAGTTTAATTCCTCCAAGTCACTTACCTGCATCCACACCTAGAGACGAAAGAGCTTGATGGATGTTTAGCTGTCGCGTACCAGCTTGCCTCCATGGATTACTTAGGTAAAAGCTTTGTATCCAAGATAATCCTTCCTCTGGATTGGTTTCCTTTCTGTGTTTTGTCCTCTTCAGAAACAGAAAAGTCATCTTCTATTTCAGGAAAAGCAGAAAGAGGGAAAGATCTTTGCATTGCTGGGTAGATCTTTGCAATGCTCAGTTGGCATTTTTCCTGTTCTTCACAAGGAAATCCTGTGACTGCAGCCTTTGTTTGTCTGTGATCATAGATGTCAAGCTCATGGAATCCCACTGTGAACACTTGGGCCATAAATCCAGTTTATAAAATAGTTTCATAGGAAGGAGGCTGAGGAGCTGTCAAATGTCTGTAATGATTTGGTAAGAATTTGTCATTTCATTGCTGTGATCGCTTCCCAACTTGCCATTAAAATTCTTGGTGAGGATACTAGTGTTTGTCTTTTAAATTTTATGGTTACTGTCTCTGGTTCTTTGTAGAATTTATTTCATGTACCTGGTATAGAAAAATCAAGCACCTTTATTTTCACTCCTCTTGGTACGGTACTTTTGGTTCTAACGGGGTGTGGGGTAACAGTGAAGTGAGGCAGAGTGTATTTATTGCCTTGTTCTCATTTGCCTGAAGCCTTGAGGCCTTTGGGAGACAGCTGAGCAAGAGGAGGGGCCTCGGTCTCCTTCCTTGGAAGTGCAGGCACATGCGGTAAGTGACTTATAAGTTGTTCTTGGGTCCTGCATCTCCAGCTGGCCACAGCTCTGTCAGGCCATCTCCATCAGAGGGATTGGAGCAGGAGCGAGTCTTCACATCATATGTTACAGCAGCAGAGCTTCCGTCCCTGGGTGGCAGCCCCAGCTGACATAATAGCTTCCTAATGGGCAATGCCACTTTCAACTTGCCGAATCTATTCGAAGTGTATTTCTCACAGCACTGTCATATTCGGTCAATCAAGTAATCCACTTATGCGCTCACTCCTGGCTGAAGGAAAGGTCATGTGTCTGGTCTAGTAAAACGAAAGAGAATTGTTACAAGACCAAGGCCAGATGAGGTGTGTTTCTGACACCATTGGCTGCTTGGGTGACCCAATGTGACTAATCTTATGATACAGCTGAGACCTACAGAGCCAATTCTAATAAAAAAAAGATCAAAACAAAACAAACAACACAGAGGCACATATGCATACACACCCATGCACACACACATGCACATATATGGACCCACAACTTTCCTTTTTTTGTGTGTTTCAGGGCATTACTTCAGCTTCTGTGTGGAAGGGATGATTGCCATCCACATTCAGGAAGCCCTTGTGAGTTGTTTGAATGTGACAAGGCAATAGCCAAGAATGGTGAAGAAATATTGGAAAAGTAATCAGATTTTCCTCAGTTCATCCTCTAATTAGAGGGCAGATTAAAGACCTATGTAATGAAATTAAAATCTAACTACTGTTAAGACTTTTCTCTTTCTTTCTTTCTTTCTTTCTTTCTTTCTTTCTTTCTTTCCTTTCTTTCTTTCTTTCTTTCTTTCTTTTTCTTTTTCTTTTTCT
>NW_004524650.1:5028081-5039519 GCF_000260255.1 Octodon degus | reverse complement strand
TTTCCTTTCTTTCTTTCTTTCTTTCTTTCTTTTTTTTTTTTTTTTGCTGAGTGGCACCAGAGTGGTTGGCACTGCACAGGATGTATGAGGACACAGAGACCCTGAAGACTCAGGGGTGTAAAACTGTAGGTAAAATTTGATCGAGTTTGATTAGAGAACAAATTGCCCCTTGTCAGACCATAAACATGATCCTTGCTAAGAGACTAAAAAGTATTAATATGAAGAAGTCTCCACTTGTTCAGCTTCTAGGTTATTTAAATTAAATTGACAGGCCTAATGCTGGTTACTTTTCCTTTGTCAATATATTTTTTTATGGGGGATTAATTATATCTACTTATTTCTTATTATCTACCCATTGATAGGAAACGTGGACTTAGCCACAAGAGTGTTTTCTGGGCCAGTGGTAAATAGGGGAGTATGTATATGTCAGAGATAACCGCAAAGTCATCAACCTGGACTGCAGCCATTACGTTCTTGAAAGGAGGACAAGCAGAAGCCTACACATGTGTACAAAGATAGGTGCACAAATGCACCAAAGAATGAAAAGGAACAAATCATCAGGCCCATCTCCCCCTGGTTCCAAATAAAAGGCACAGAGAAGAAAGGCTCCTCAGGCCCATCCCCTTTCTCCCCTGGGTCGGTTTCTGCACTGGCAGTGCCTCGCAACACTGGAGGCTGAGGAGTGGGCTTCTCTTCTTGTGCAGAGGTGAGCTCAGGTATCTACTTGTTAGCAGAGAAGAACCATACGCAAAAGGAAGAACACACTGGCCTGAGAGGGTTGAAATAGCAACCTAAGTTTCAAATATGAGTCTGGGGCCAGATGATTCAAATGTCCATTTCTCTTTTGCTATGGGACTCTTCCTCTGAAGATTGCAGAAAGGAGAATGTTGATGTCTCATATGTGTTCCCGAACTGCCCACTCCATCTTCATGTCCCCTCCAAGTTCCTGTGCCTGCATCCCTGGACCTTCTGCTCAGGGTCCCCAGGATCCTCCATAGGATGCAGGAGCCCTCCCTCAGGGTTGTAGAGGCACGGTGTCATGGTCTAGAACTCCTAGGGTAGAGATGGGATGTTTAACTTTAATTCCAAATATGACTGTTCCCACATTCCATGGAAAACCCATCTAGGTGATAAATTTTATCTACTTATTTCTTATTAGTCCATTTATTATTATTATTATTATTATTATTATTATTTTCCAAGAATTGAACTTAGGCCTCACCTGCCAGGCAGGCACTGTGCCAAGCTACACTCTGGCGGTACATGTTTGCAGCACACAATGATTACATTTACTGTGGGACATTTGTAGATGTATAGAACACAGCTCACTTCTTTTGGTGCCTTCCCCCTCCCATCCCTCCCATCCCTCTAACTCCTATCCCTCTGCCCATTTGAAAAGCTCTGTTTCCATTTTTTACTTTTCATTTGTTGGAGCTAGGTTCTTGCTACATAGGCCAGGCTGCCTGGAACTGGTGGCAATCCTGCCGCTATACTCTGCTGAGTGTGGGGTTATGGGCATGCGCCGCCATGCCTGGTGGAAAAGACAAATTTTAAGTGGGGGTTCTCATAAATCAATATGCTAGTTACTGATTTTGCATTCTAATTGTAAGTTAGCTTTTTCAGCAAGAATATGTCCTTTTAATCGCCACTAGAAGACTAGATTGTCCTTCCAATCTCCACTTGCTAGTCATCCTCTATCTGCAGAGGTTTTAAATATTATTGAGTGAGGCCCAGCCTCGCAGCTGGCTCCCCGCAGCACTGGCTCCCTGGTGCTCGCGGGTGAACTCCATCTCTGCGGGGGCCTCCGGGCTGGCCCTCCCCGCACAAAGCGTAGTCACTTGAGAAGTTGTCTCAGAAGCGTGAGCTGTAAACATACTTCCAGGATTTTCTGAAAATTTAAAAAGTTGAAATAATTGCACAGACAGACAGACAGACACACACACACACACAATGCAAAATGCTATTAATTCCCAGAGATATGTACAACTGATGAGAATGTCATTACAAGAAACCTTCCTAGCCACCGGAATTGTTTCCATGGTGGTGCTCTCAGAAAGGTGCCCCTTGGTTTTTAAATGTAGCATCGGACCAGCTGAACTCACTTCTATCTCTGGCTCTCTTTGCACAGGAAGGCATGGCGGAGGGCCCTGGTTGAGAAGCGCTGCTTACAGCATGGAAGGCGGGAAGCAGAGTGAAGGGGAGGCGAGGAGGGAGATAAAGCCTTCCAGGCCAGGCCCTGTGACCCGCCTCTTCAACAAGCCAGCTGCAAGCGCTCCCTCCACTTGCCTCCCCACCTTCCCCCGGAACACGCGAAGCCCTTGGGGACCGTCTGCACATAAACCACAGCCTTAGGTCTGCTCGAAGGCCACCTAAAAGCATTTCTTTTCTTCATGGCAGTCTGTTTACTTCTTTTGTGACTCCAGTGTTGATTTATGTGGTTGCTTACTTTTCTGTTTTTCTAGAATGTAAGCTCTTTGAGGACAGGGCAATATCTGGCTCGCTTTTCCTTGAACAGCCCACACAGTACATGTTTGATAACTTGAAGTGTCAGACAAACAAGGGCAGATGGTGGGTGTCACTGGTCAGGCTGCCTGGGTACAACCCCTGGCCCTCACTACGAGCTGTGCTCTGTTCCATTCTGTTTGGAGCCCAGGTCCCTGGGCTCTTCCAATAGAGCGTGTTTCTGACATACTTCCTTCTCCCTGGTTCCCCATGGATAAAACAGAGAAAATAACAGTACCATGTCGTAGTCCTGTTATAAATATTAAGTGAAACAGAAAAATGTGTCAAGAATGATACTTAAATATTATGCAAAGTAGTTGGTATTTTAAAATTAAATATTAAATGAAATAGCTACCATTTTAAAATTATTTTATTTGCATTAATCATTGATCAAAAGCATACTGAAAATTCTATGTGGCAGGCTACATTGGATATAACCAATACTTTAGTCTCTCTCTCTCTGTCTCTCTTTCTCTACTATTATTCCATTTTTTTAATATAAGATGATAAAGATGATGATTATTTTGATCTATAGAATAAATCTCTGGAAGACCTTATGGCTTTACTAAACTATATTCCGTGCCTAGAGTCCTCAGTTGTATGCAAGACCTAACTCAAGTAAAATTCAATACTCTCCGTGAGCTGAGAGCTGCCTCGGCAAGGACAGTGCGCGTCCCTTTCTCCTTTCCCTGTCTCCCATTATGTGACAGCTTGTGGTCCTCACTTTTAGGGCACAAAGGGGTAGCTGGGAAAAGTGAGAACAGGCAGTTCTCGCTGGAATGGAACCGGCTCTGCATCTTCTGGCCCGCGGCGTTCTAAGGTGGCTTCTCTGTCCCGGCTCTCCTGGACCCATCCCAGTGAAGCTCTGTTGGGACTCCTGACCATAACATGGACAAGCATTTTTTCCCTGGTGGTCAGCATCTCCTCCTTCTCTTGTCTTGCAAGGATTAATTACACAACAAAGTCTTCCTTCCATAGTCCTTCTGTCTTCCAGGTCATGTTCTGGGGCAGCCTTGTGATGGGTCTGTCTGTAGTGGGACATGCCTGCTGTTGCAGTCTGGTGCTGAGGCTGATGGGTAAGCTTCCACTCCTGCACTCTCCAGGAATGCGCACAACTAGGCTTCTGGGCCCACCTAGAAATACAGGAGACACGCATGAGTGCTTCACTTTTCAGCGTTCCACTTGAGACCCCTTTGTGTGAATTGGACAGAGAGCCCACATACTGCCCTGGGGAGGGACTGGGAACAGTGGGTTGGCTGCAGAGCTTTCATTCCCAAATACTTTCCACTCCATTTTCTTGAGGCATAAACACTGGGCAGCCTTGGAGTCCTCTCAGTGGGCTTTAGCATCACTTTCACAGTTCTGCTTTGTGATGTGGCACATCGCTTTGGAACTTGCTGCTAATTTCAGGAGCCACTCAGAGCTTCTGACTGAGCAGTCTGCTACTCCAGAAGCTGGGGACTCAATGTGAACCCACTTTCACAAGCTGTCTGAGCTGTGTCCTCTCCCTCTCTGATTATCAATTCAGATCCCTTCATTCTCTTCTCTGCTTTCCTGTCCTCCTCTTGTCATTCTTTCCCCTTTTATTTCTTACCTTTTCTTTTTTTCTTTCTTCCATTTTTCTTTCCTTTGCAATTTCTTTTTGGGTTCAATTATGCTATTTCCATACTCAGTGATTTCTCTCAACTGTGATTTTTTTTTTATCCTTTTATTCCTTCTTGATTTCCAAATAAATGAGTTGCTTTGTTCCTACAGTAATTTCATGTTCTATAGTAATTACCTCCTAATTATTTCAGTCCGACTTTTATCTTCAATATTCATCGAAAGCCACCTGTTTTCAGCTCTCTGAATACCCACAGGTAATTATTTAATGTCACAATTATCAAGATCTAAAACTTTGCTTCTCCTTTATCTACTTCTCTTGGCTTGTCCATGTTAGTCTTTGGTGAACTGGGTTTTGAGAATGACCCTTCTCCAGGGCAAGGGCATACTGGACTGCTTTTTTGCTTCAAAACTGAATACTAGAAGAAAGGATATGAAAATGTTTGAAATGATTAAAGAAATGGGTGTAGTGCTCACACATGTAAATCACTCATTTATTCACCCTTTCAGCAAATATTTATTAGGCTTTGTTATGTGTTAAACATTTTTTAGGGGTTGTCTTAGTTACTTTTTTCTCATTGCTGGGACAAAATACCCAATACTCAGCACCCAAAATTAGGGAAGGCAAGGTTTATTTAACTTACAGTTAGTGGAGCTTTCAGGCTATCCTCAGCTCTCTCCAAGGCAGAGTGGTACATGACACAGGGCAGCAGTTCACGGTGGCCAAAGTCAGCAAAATAGCAAGAGCCACAAGGGAGGAGCAACAGTTGCAGCAGCTAACAAGTCTCTCTCTTTTCCTTATATTGTATTCAAAGGGCTGGGGAGATGGCTCAGTGGAATAAGTGCTTCCCTGGCAAGCACAAGGGCCTGAATTCAATCCCCGGTTCCACCAAAGAAACCCAAAAATAATAATAATAACCTTATATTGTATTCAAGATATTCACCCCAGGGTGGGTGCTGCACTCACACCCGTAATCCCAACATTGGATCATGAATTAGTCACAAACTCTAGAAGCCTGCCCCAGTGACTGCATGAGGTTTTGAGGGGACGACTAGACACAAACCATAACAGAGGTGGAGATTTCTTTTAAATTTAATTTAATTTTCCTTTTTTTTTTTTTGTTGTTTTGAGATAGGGTCTCACTATGCAGTTCTAGATGGCCTTGAGATTACTTTGTAGCCCAGGCTGGTCTGGAACTAGAAACAATCCTCTTGCCTCAGCCTCCAAAGTGCTGGGATTACAGGCGCCTGCCACCACACCTGGCACTGGGGTAGGGGTGGGGATTTAAAAGAGCTGTGGCCCTTGTTCGCATCGAGTGTATATTCTAATGAGGCCAAAAGAGGCAGAGAGGAGATAAATACAAAAGGACTAATTTTCTGCTGTGAGAAATATGAGCGAATGAAAGTTGTCATGGAGAGTGACAAAGGAGGTAGGAATCAATATTTTAGGAAGTTAGGGGAGTTAATCTGACCTGCTTATATTTAATCTGAGGCCTAGTGTGGTCAGAAAGGAGCAGTCTCAGGAAAATTCAGAAGAATCACACCGTACAAACATCTGAAATGAGGGAAAGTTTGGTGTGCTCAAGAAATAGCCCTTGTGTGTGGATTACGCAGAGCAAGAAAGATGAATTTGTACACATCATACAAGGCTCCCAAGGCAACATGAAGAGAGAGAGAATGATTGAGAAGTTTTAAACATGAGAGGGGCATAATCTTGGCAATATTTTAAAAGATTTTCTTGTCAGCCAGGGATATAAGTTTGACACTGGGAACATAGGTGCAAGACAGTGTCTTAGGTTAGGGGAGAAGTAGTGGTGATAGAGATAAGGGATTTGAGATATACTGTGGAGTCAGAGTTGATGAACTTGATAATTTGGTATAGGAGATAGAGATAGAGGTTAAGAAGGAGTTTTAGTTTTTGGGTTAGAAACTGGACATGTATAATGCTATTTCTGAGACAGGAGGCATGGAAAAGCAGTATTGGAGGTAGAAAATTAGAAGTTCTGTTTGGCTACATTAAAATTGAGATCTCTATCAAAACTTTGTGTAGAATATCAGGCAAACAGTTGGATAGCCAACTAGACCTTAAGGGAAAGCTTTGTGCTGGAAGTCTCCCTGGGCAGTCATTACTATTTGAATAGTGTTTAAAGCCATGAATACCACAAAATGAAATAAAACAGAAAAAGGAGTCTGACTAGGGTGTGGTGATGCTTGCTTGAAATCCCTGTATCCAGGGAGGCTGGGTCAGGAGGATGGCAAGTTCAAGCCCAGCCTGAGCAGCTTAGCAACTTAGCAAGACCTTGTCTTTCAATAAAAAGTGAAAATAGGAAGGAGTAGGGATGTAGGTCAGAATGAAGGACTGAAGGAGGGTGGCACTGAGGTGTTCTGTGAATGAGGCTCAGTAGAAGTTCGTAGGTTAAATCACCCGAACCACAAAAACAAAGCAAAATCAAAACCAAATAAAAGTAAGAAGCATCTTTAGGCTCAGCATAAAATCTGCCAGGGTTTAGAGAAGAGTTAGAGGACAATAAGATGGTAAAGGGGACTGAAGTGTTAGCATGCATGTTCTGCAGGAAAACCGCAGTACTGTGGAGTCACAAATGGTAAGAGGACACAGTAGGCCTTTTCTTCTGATACATGTGATGGGCCTTACTGAAACCTGGAGCTACAGAGAGTGGCCAAATCTACATGTATATGTTCCCTGTGTGTATAGACCTACATATGGCAAAGCTTAGGACTTCCATTTGGTGCAGCTAGTGATTAATTGCAGCAATAATAAAATAAAGTAATTATAGCAATGTTCTGTAACAAAATGACCAACAATCACTGTTCTTCGTCTTTGGGGCCATTTGTAAGTATAATAGGGTTACTTGAACACAAGCCCCATTAGAGTGGATCTGGTAACCAGGGTAATAGCTACTTAGAGACCAGTGGCAAGTAGCATGTGTACTGCAGACACGATGGACGAAGGGCTGACTCACATTCTGGGAGGGATAGGGAAGCACAGCACAAGATTTCATTGTGCTGCTAAGAATGGCATTCAATGAAAATTTTATAGGTTGTACAATTTTGGAAATTTTCACTTAATATTTTTGGACTGTAGTTGACCATAGGTAGCTAAAACCATAGGGGGAGCTGTAGTATTTTATAGAAGTGATGGTTAAGAAATTGGGTTGGCTGAAGTCCAAAAAATGATCACTACCTTCGGCAACATGAAGCTCCCCTTGAAAGGAGGAGTGAAAACTGCAGTGATAGAAACAGAAGTCAAATTGGGATGGGGTGCAAAGAAATTGGAAGAGGGGAAGTGACGACAGTGATGCTGGCAACTTTCTAGAAGATTTTCAGTGAACTGAGTGCAAAAGCTGGACAAGAGCATGGACTACCCTGGAAGTTACTGTTTCTATTACTCAGGATGGGTTATTTACATTCTTTCTATAAGAATGAAGGAGAAGGTGGTGGTAGGAAGAACGGTCTTGGGAGGGCCCTTGCTATGACTTGCCTGTTGTTGGTCCCTTCCAAAACTCATGTAGAACTTTGATTGCTATTGTGGCATTATGGGAAGGTGGGGCTTTTAAGAGGTGATTGAATGTTTAAGAGGGATTAGTGCCTGTCTCACAAGAGGAAAGTCTTGCTTTCCCAGCACTGGACTTCTTATCATAGAACACGTTGTTATAAAATGAAGTTGAGCTTCAGCTTTCTTCTGTCAGTGATGGAATACAAAGGTACTGGGTTCCCCAGCCTCCATAATCTTGAACCAAAAATAAACTTCTTTCCTTATAAATAAATCATAGAGTCTCAGGTATTTTGTTAGAGTAAAGGACATTACACAGTACATTTTTTTCTCTTCCAATTTTTTTTTTCTTGAACAAGTATTTACTTACTTTAAAAAGCTAACTGTGATATGTAACTATTCTTCTCCTTGTTCTGGGAGTGGTTGAGACCTTTTCTATTTTTCATGATCAACTCTAAAACTTTTCAAGAAAATATTGCCTGCAGTGTTGGCTCATTCCTTGAGAGCAAGCTCTGGGGTCATGAACTTAGGGCAGAAAATGAAGGTGCATTTCTGAGGCTGAACAAAAATTTTGAGATTGAAAGACTGTTTTGGCAGTTAAATGCTGCCAGTTTCTATCCACTGAACTCTGTCAGGCTCCTAGCTACTATACTTAGAGGCTCTGGGATCCAAAAGAGAGACTGTTACGTGTTTTAAAGAAGTGGAAGGATATGCAAAGAATGGCAGGGCTGGTGTGAAGCCTATGGCATCCATCACTGGAGCAACAGAAGTGCCTTGAAAGCTTGTTTTTAAAAGAGAAATTTATTTTTAAGTAGAATTAGAGTAGATGAATTTTTGTTACATTTGCAACAACAGAAATGTGCTTCGGAGCTGGTGAGTAGCACCATGGTTTATCCTGAACAAGCCAAGGTGAGCAGGTACTAATCTATTATCTGCAGAGCTGGGTTTTGTGCAGCAAATTGGAATTACTCAAGTTCCTCTATACAGTCTGTGCAACATGAAAAGCCAGTATAGAAAATCCTTATTGACTTGATGATATGACTCTGTGATGAAAGCAGTAATCATGTTTAGACCAGCTATGAAACAAAATGCAATCCTCATGCCCGCTCACTGCCCATGATGGGATTATATTCTGACTGACTGAAAATGTGGTCAGTGGGAGGATCATTTGGCAGCAGAAGAGGCCGATTTTTCTGATGATCCAGAAATCAGATTTTGATTCTGATGATTAGATATTTGGCTTATAGTCCTCTCACTCTAAAGAATGCTGCCAAGGTCAGTCTGTCTTACATACTTTGCAGAATGAATGAATAATGGTTTATTATAACAACAAATAAGTCAACTAAAGCCTCACGACTCACTGTTGTTATCCTTCACCAGGCAAATTCAGCCCTCCTGTCAGGATGGGTGGTGAGAGATTTACAGATGCTGGAGAGCTGCTGTTTGGTTTTATTATTTGAGGAAAGGCTATAAACATTTATTGTGAGGCTAATTTAGCATTAAGAATGTGACTAATAATGAAATACTACAGAAAAGCCTTTTAAAATCAACTTCTGATATGATTTTTTAAGCTAAGAAATTTTTTATTGTAGAAGTAATATGTTTAAGTTGAAAATGCAACAGTATGGGCAAGTATTTTAAAAAGTCTTTAGACTGGGCATGGTGGCGCATGCCTGTAATCTCAATAAAGTTTTCATTGAATGCCATTCTTAGCAGCACAATGAAATCTTGTGCTGTGCTTCCCTATCCCTCCCAGAATGTGAGTCAGCCCTTCGTCCATCGTGTCTGCAGTACACATGCTACTTGCCACTGGTCTCTAAGTAGCTATTATCCTGGTTACCAGACCCACTCTAATGGGGCTTGTGTTCAAGTAACCCTATTATACTTATAAATGGCCCCAAAGACGAACACAGGCGGATCAATACGAGTCCCATCTACATAGTGAGATCCTGTACACCCTATTCTAAAAACCAAAAAAAGAAAAAAAAAAGTCCTAGACTAGATCTAAACCCACATCTACTTCTGGTATATAACCACTGTGAGTAGTTCCTTGTGTAGGTGCATAGTACGAGCCAGGTACTAAGTGCTTTATAAAGCTACTTAGTCCTAACAGCAGTCCGTTAGACTGGGCATGGTGGCATGTTATAAATACTATGATCATCACATATTAGGTATGCAGAAGTTAAGGCACAGAAGGGGGAACCAGGGACCTCAGTAAGGTCCTGCAGTTCATGAGTAGGTGAGCTGCTTGCAAACCGCAGCAGGCTGTTTTCACATGCAGTGCTTTCAATCCAAGATTATGCATTTTGTCTTGAAATTAGCTGCCTGTGCCACTTATTGTTTGTAGCCATCCTTCCACAAAGGAATGCATGAATTTACTTTTTTCTCTCTACTGCTGCATAATGATGTGGTATGGATGAGCTGCATAGTATTCACCTCATCCTCTGTGAAAGGTTGTCTTCAATCTTTTGTAATGGATATTTTTGCCATTACAAATATCCTTCTACACTTACTTTTGCATACATAACTAAATACATTTATAAGGAGCTGGGGAGATAGCTCAGTAGAATAAACGCTTGCCTGACAAGCGCAGGGTCCTGAGTTCAATCCCCTGTACCACAAATAAAAAATAAATAAATAAAAATAAATAAATACATTATAAGATAAATCCATTGAGAGCTGGCCAAATAGCTCAGTGGATTAAGGTGCTTGCAAGCAGATGCAGGGCTGGGGGTTCGATCCCCTGCCTGCTGTGCCAGCCCCACCCCCGGGCACTCTGAGAGGGCAATTGAGACTAGGCATGGTTGCGCACACTTGTAATCCCAACTCTTGGAAGGCTGTAAACAGGTGGATCGCTAGAAGTCTGATCTAATAGTGAGACCCTGAACACCCTGTAGACCCTTCCCTAAAATACACACACACACACACACACACACACACACACACACACACACACACGATAAATCCATTGATTAGAAGGCACACTGTTTCTCCCACCCAAGTACTAACCAGGCCTGACCCTGCTTAGCTTCCGAGATCAGTCGAGATCGGGCGCATTCAGGGTGGTATGGCCATAGACGGCACACTGTTTCTCACTTGAGTTAGTATTGCTAATTTGGCCTCCAATTTTTTTTTTTTTTTTTTTTTTTTTTACCAGTTTATAATCTCAACAAAAATAGGGCTGGCCAGATAGCTTAGTAGACTAAAGTGCCTGCTTCTGCGGAGCACAGCAGCTGGGGTTCGATTCCCAGAGTGCAGTGCTGGCCCTCCTCCCAGGGCAAGCTGAGATGGCTATTGAGACTGGGTGTGGTGGCGAGCACCTATAATCCCAGCACTTGGGAGGCTGAAGACAGGAGAATCACTATGAGTCCAATCTACATAGTGAGATCCTCTACACCTGGTAGACCTGTCCTAAATAAATTAAAAAAAAAAAAAAGTGTAGGATTTCAGATTAAGTGTTATGAAACTACTAAAGTTATTGTTTATCTAGAAAAATGGCACCCTACTTTTGTTTTAATTTGAATTTATTAACTATGAAGAACATCAAATGTCTTTTCATATATTTATGGGCCATTTAGAACTTTTTAATGTAAATTGCTCACTTATGACCTTTCCTTATTTTTGTTACTGTCCTCTTCCTCTTCCTCCTCCCCTTCCCCTTCCCCTTCTTCTTCTTCTTTCCCTTCTTCTTCTTCTTCTTCCCCTTCTTCTTCTTCCCCTTCTTCTTCTTTCTCTTCTTCTTCTTCTTCTTCTTCTTCTTCTTCTTCTTCTTCTTCTTCTTCTTCTTCTTCTTCTTCTTCTTCTTCTTCTTCTTCTTCTTCTT
>NW_004524650.1:5009251-5027947 GCF_000260255.1 Octodon degus | reverse complement strand
CTCCTTCTCCTTCTCCTTCCCCTTCTTCTTTCTTCCTCTTTCTCTTCCTCCTCTTCCTCCTCTTCCTCCTCTTCCTCTTCTTGTATTTAGTAGCTCCCAAGAGCTGGGATTACAGGTGTGCGCCACCACACCCATTCTCATTCTCTTTCTTATATTGCAAAATTCTGCTTCACTTGTTGCAATATTTTTTCCAAGTTTAAAATTTCTATTTTGACTTTTCAGAGAGAGTGTTTTAAGTTTAATGTATTTGGCAATGTCTTTATGAGCATTGTCTCTACTTCATCTTTAGACTTTCTTCATCCTTGGATAATAATAAAAACTATCCAGCTATGTAGTATTTTAGCATTCTTTGTGCTTTGTTTGAATTTTTGTTCTACCTGTAATTTATTTTTGCATTAACAGTAATTTGCTTTTCCTAATGGCTATTCAAATGGTTCAACACTATTGGTTTCTAAATATTTACTTAGTCAATACACACTTATTTAATACATTATTTAATATTTACCCTGTAGTAAACCAATTGTCTGTGTTTATTAGGGTCTGATTATCCTGGAGCCAGTGGCAGACATTTCAGCTATAACAGCTTTAGACTGTGTGCCCACATCTGGCAAAGCTATAATCCTCTTTTCTCCTCTGGATGTTCACACATGCTTATTTTTCCACCTGAATTTAAGTTTCATTTTGTGAATTTAACACAAATATTTCTAGAATAACTTAAGGAAAACTGATGTTATACTATTGTCTCCCTACCCAGGAATAATATATGCTTTCTACTTTTTTAAATCTTCCTTTGAGTCTCTCAGGAGAGTTTTAAGTTTCCTTTAGAGGGATCTTGCTTGTTTTATCTCACTTGAAATATAATGCTCAAGGCGGCCACAGTGAGGGGCTGTGGCCACAATTCGTTCCGCTTCTCTGCATTCCCCTCGCCTGGGTGCTCCTCCTTTCTTTCCAGCCCTGTCCTGGCTTCCTGATTCCTGTCCTCTTTCTTGCTCCTCTCAGAAGCAAAACATGTTCAGGGTGAGAACAGGACTGATGGTGTTCTTTGACAGCTTCCTATGAAAAGATGAAATCATTCTTTTCAGTGTTAGCTTTCCTGAAGGCCTCAAAGATCTGGATGAATAAAAAAATGCTTTAATGAGTAATAAGGGGCATTTTGGATGTGCAGTCAACCATCTTATCTAGGTATTTTGTAAGGTGTGCACCAGGAGCCACCTGAATAGAAGCTGTTAGATGTGCCCGTGTGAAGTGTAGACCCCCAACCTCATTCTTAGACTTGAAGAATCCTCATCTTTGGAGGCATTGCCTGAGAAGCTGCATTTTGAATAAATGTGCTTGTGATTCATGTGGGCTTCTTGCTACAATGTAGGTGCTGGTCCAGTAAATTTGGAGCATAGGTGTCTTTACCTTTCCATGCAGCATTTGACATCATCTCTCATGTGGCAACTGTGCACGTGGTCAGCGGCCACATCTGGGGTGCAAAGCTTTAGAGATCTGTTTGGTCCCTGAATGTGAGAACCACTGAACTCAAATAGAATAAGGTGCTGAAGGTAGAGAGAAAACTTTCATTTAGATTCCTGCAAAAAGAAAAAGAGTACAAGAACATCTCCTGGCATGATGACTTTCAAAAATAACTGAAGTATAATTATAGGCTGCAAAACGCAAAAGTCTCTGTGAAGGACACTTGGGATGGTAGACGTTCTGGTGCCCGGTTCCCTTCCACTTAGATGCGCTTGTGTGGCAAGTATGTGTGTGGGGGGCTGTCTTTGAGCTATGACTTGAACATTAAATAAACTAATGCTATGAGCAGAATCATAGAATTAAGATGAAGCCTCCCATCTTTCTCACTGTGCTAACTACTGGCTACTAAGAGGAGACCTTAAAAGACCCATTAAACTCTCTGCAGTGGCTTTTCCAGCTTTCAGCAGACTCTCACGGGCTTTGCCAAGTGTTTTACTACTTGTTAGCACAATTAGGATGGTGGCCTTTGCTATGGTGTAATGATTCTGTGGGCAACAGAAGCATTGGGAAGAGAAGCATTTTGTGACCTCTTAGGTTTCCATAAAAATGGAAAGCATGTCTTCTCTTTAAAATGGACAAGAAATTGACAGTGAATGATGATACTGCATCAAGACTTTTAAATGAGAGTGGCAGAAATATAAGGCAATCTAGACAGATGAGACTTACTGGGCTAGACCAGTGGTGGTGGACCCTTGGCACGCATGCAGCAGCCAGCTGAATATTATCACTGAAAGCTCTAAAAGGTGCACCATCACTGTCCTATGTGATCCAAGAGGGAATTGAAAGACAAGACAAGGGAGAACAATGAGGTAGTTTAGCTGAGGAAAGCCTATGTTGAGATATGTGAAAGTTTTGTCTCTTAGTGTTGGCTTCCTCTCTGCTTTCTTCTGCATGGCAGAGAACATGGTTTTCCAGCTCCCGACTTCTGTAGTTTCAGACTTCTATTCTTAAACACAGATTATCTCCTGGTTCCTGAGAGAAGGCTCTGGTTGGCCAGCCTTGTTTGTATCCACTGGCTGTGGCCTTGGAGACAGCGTGGTGTAGAGAAGTTGGAGTCAAATTAGGCTCAGGAAGATTCCCAGAAGCAGTAAAGCCTACAAGGTAGGCAAATGACTAGCTGTCCATCATGGAGCCCTTTGCTCTCTGCCAGGTCCTGTAATCTCAAGGAGATTGCTGTAGATTGCATAAAATCCCATTTGTATTCAGGAAGACTGCAGCTCTCTTCTGGGCTGTGGCTCCACTAAAGGCTTTAGCCTAATGCTGTTACATGGGGCAGCTGTACTGCAGCAATAGTTGCTTATTTATTCACTGTGGTGACAGCTACATTTCATGGAGCAGCTGCTGGAGCCAAGCCTGTTCAGCAAGGGCAAAATGTGATAAGAGCTCAATGCAATTTGCTTGCACATTATTAAGTTTTAATTTTTCGTTCAGGAATAAATTCTGTTTTCTGTAGTTATTTTCAGCCTGTTTCTGTATTTGAAAAAAGAAATGAATTTTCTCCCACCTGCCAATTAGAGAGTTAGAAAACCCTCTCAGGTTTAAGATCTGAGTTAACTTGGAGTTGAAACACAAGCAAAGTAGTTTATTTTGGGTGAAGGTAGGGTCTTCCTGTGCTAAGGAATGAATTCACAATGGAATTTTAAAGACATAATTAGCAGCTTATTGTGCGGATGAAGTTAGAGAATCTATACAGCACTTAACATATACAGTGACGAATGTGAATTAATGCTTTTACATGACAATTGCATTGTTTTGCATTAAATGGGTGGTAAGTAAACAACTTTGCCTACTGGCAGCAGGTACTTTCTTAAAAAGTAGAGTTTATTGTAAGACAAAGGGCCCAAGATTAAGTGCAAGTGAACCCCACAATGATAGGAGTCAGAAATGGAGGTGGTTTCTTTCCTCTGGGCCATGTGGATTCTCACCTCTGATTTTTTGTGTTTTTGTCCATTCTCCTCTTTTCAAATCACTTTCGTGCCCTGGTTGTGCATCCTGGTTTTATGGCTCATCACAGAGCTTACTCATGGTTTAGTCCTACGCTAGTTCCAACTTCAACTCTGCATTGATATTAGCTATAGATAACCCATAACAGGTTGTGCACTGTCTATGTCTTGGTTGGATTCTTCTTAGGGAACTGACTAGCCCTTGGCCTTGGGCCTGAGGTTTCTTCTGGGGCGATCAATGAACAGTGATTAGCTGGCCATAAAGCACTTGGGTCTACTTCTTCAGCAGCAGTTAAGGGCCAGACAGTTGCCAGAGCAAAGGTGGGGAGATTGTGGGCAAGAAAGGCATCTAAGGTCATGTTTGGTATGAGTGACTACGAGTAAGTTAATGGAATGACTCGGTCTTTCTGATGGTAAGTCCTGGGGATGTGTTTGCTTAGTGTCTAGGGTTTCTAGAGTGGACAGGGTGCCAAAGAGAGCTCTACAGTTTGGCGTCATTCCACATAGTTTTACTAAATGTGAATATTCAGAACATTTCTTTATTATGTTTGAACTGCATTTCCATCTAAAAATGGCAACAATATCTACTCAATAGAATATAACATGAGGAAAAGCAGCTTGTATTTAAGTTGAGGCACTAAGAACACAATAAATGTTCAATAAATATTGTTGCCTTGGCTTTCATTTCCCTCCTGCTTTGGCATTACCTACTGTGGGAACACATCCACTCACAAGAAGTAATTAAAATGATTTTTCCAAAAAACCCCAAGATTTTCCTATTTTATTGTGCTTACAAATAAATTCAATTATTGGGCAGTAATTGATTTAAGTAATGTCTATCCAGACACCTTATTAGATTTTTCCTGTTTCTGATGGTAAAAGGAAAATCAGTGCCACTTAATACTTTTTATTGATTTTTCCAGATAAATGCTGGTGTGACTTTTCAAATACTGTTTGTGTATTGAATTTGCGATAACAGACTATTTGTGGATTTGCTCCTAGTACACTGTTCTCTCTCTCTCTCTCTCTCTCTCTCTCTCTCTCTCTCTCTCTCTCTCCCCCGCCCCCCGCAGGTTGTGGTATCCTTCAGATGCAGCCACTTGGAGGCGACACATGTCCAGAGCTGCTTCTCTTGTGCCTCTCAGTCCTCCTTCAACCTTGCCCTACCTCTCCTGCCTCTTTAAGCTCTGCCTGCAACTGTTTCTCTTTGTTGGTCCACAGGAAGTTAAACTTTCTCTTACCTTAGAAGAGCCCTCTCAAAGCTTCCTTCTCAAACTAACCTATTTTTCTCCTCTCCAAACTTTCAAGTAGTGTGGTCTGGGTTGCTTCTCACGGCTTCCTGAGGCCTGTTTTGCTATTGGACCTCCTGACCGTGGTTTTCTCTCCAGACCACTTCACAGGATGTGTTCTTCAAGGCCGCTAATGGCTATCTCAGGCTGAATCAGAGGCCCCTGGTGTCTCCTGTTTACCATGGTTTTCTGATGGACATTTATTGCTTTCCTAGTTTCTGTGGGTGAAGATGCTACTGCTTTTTTTCCTTCCTCTAAGGAGACCCATTTTCTTTCTTTTCACCTCACATCCTACGTTGTAGCTTCTGCAGAAAATGACAGATTTATTAACTTGCTTTTCTATTGAGTAGCTCCACTGGACAGTAACTGGAAGGAGGCAAAGCTTGCTGCTCTCTCTTTCACCATGCCAGCCTGGTCAGGTTGACATTCTTTGAGCCACCATGCTCTGAGGAAGGCTTTCTCTCCTTCCTGTCACCCTCTTCACCTAACCAGACATAGAGGTCAATTCTCTCTCTATCCACTACAACTGTCTTTCACTTCCACTACCCTGATTGAGGATACCTATGGCTCAGTAAGACATAGAAAGAGTTCACGAACTGACCTCCCTGCTTCTAGGCTGTCTCATGAATGCTAATTAAATCACCCTTCCTAAAACAGTGTGAGCGATCTAACACCTCACTCAGGAACTTCTTGTCCTTAACCTTGGTTGTTCAATCAACTGGGCTCCTTCCCTTCCTGCACTGTCCTCAATTTACCTTTCACTTGCTTCCTACTGACACTCCCCCATCCTGGCTCATGGGCATGCAGGAACCAGGGAGCCATTAGACTGCCAGAGAGGAGTGGGAGGGTCATTTCATGCTTCTCTGGGGTATTGTCCTGCTCACTGTGCAGCACCAGGGCACACTATTAAATTAGGAAGGTAGGACAAATTTAAAAAACAATATGTGTAGGACAAACTAAAGAAAAACAATTACCCAAGCAATATACTGCCTACTTTATTAAGCTTGGAATGACTATACGTTCACTCTCACAGTAGGATTATAACAAAATGTCTCAAAATAGAAAGAGACGAGAAAGAATATTGCTTCAGTACATGGATTTTGGAGTCACACTGACTATGTTTAAGAAGTAGTGGTACTGTCAACTAGCTAAGCAACTCTGAGCAAGTCACTTGACTGTTCTGTGCCTCAGTTTTCTAATCTGTTAAAGGGAATGATGGAGTTTGCTACGGTTTGAATGTCCCCTTCAAAACTAATATTGAAATTTAATTGTCTTTGCAACAGTGTTATGGTTTGGGTCTAGATGTCCCCCAAAGCCTCATGCAGCCAGGGATAGCTTGTAGAGTTTGTGATTAATTCATGATCCAATGCTGGGATTATGGCTGCGAGTGCTACACCTGCCCAGAGTGGTTAACCTGAAGGCAATATGAGAGAGGGAGAGTGGCTTGGTCTCTGCTGCTGCTCCTCCTTTTTGCTCTTGCTATTTTGCTGTCTTCTGCTACCATGAACTGCTGCCCTCTATCATGTGCCACTCTGCCTTGGAGCCAGCGGAGTATGGACTGAAACCTCCACAAACTCTGAGCTACGTAAACCATTCCTTCCTTAATTTTGAGTGTGATGGTATATTTTGTCTCAGCAATGAGAGCAAAGTAATCAAGACAAGCGGTACTGAAAAGTGGGGCCTTGAGAAGGCTACCAGCATTCGAGTTCCCTGTCCTCATTGGTGGCATTGATGTTCTGAGAAAAACTCAGTTCAGTCCCTCTTGCCTGCCTGCTCCTTTGACTTTTCCATGGGATTCTACAGCAGGAAGATAGTGGCCAGAGTCCAGTCCTTTCACTTGTTGACCTGTGAGCCTCTGGAGTTGTAAGGAAGCCCATTTCTGTTATTTAAAAATTACCTAGTCTCATGTATTGTATTATAGCAAAACAAATGGACTAAGAGTCGTAAATCTGTGTGAACTGTGTAGGGAATACACATGAAGTATTCCAAAGAGTTTATGGCAATTAATAAGCACCAGATAGCTATTAACTATTACTGAATGAGTACTCATGAATGAGTGTTCATTGAATACTCACAAAACAAGACACTGCTTAGCTATGGGGTGAGGTACAGGGGAAGGAAGCAAAAACATGAAGACAAAGCTAAATAAAGGAAGTCTAGAATGATTCTGTTTTCTAACTTGAACATGCCATGAAACTACTACCATTTACTAGAGGAGATAAAGAGGTATAGGAGATGAAAAGTTGTATGTTCAAGCTTTATATCATAACTTTTATTGGTTTACTTTTAGACCCTTTCAAGTAACTATTACCTCTCAATATATGCATTCCACAAATATGTCCAATGTTTTAAAACATGTTTTAGGGCCAAGAAAAGCAGATCTTTAGGAATATTAGGAAAGGGTTTCAGAAATAGGGAAAAAAGAAAGATTTATAAGTCTATATTCCTACTGAAGACAATTCCCAAGTGACGCTATTGGTGGCTTCAATAATGCCACAGGAAGAGGTGTGTTCAAGGGTCACCCACTGTCTTTGCTGGCAGTGAAGCAGGGCGGTGAACACATGCATCTCTGCTTCTCTGTGGCCTTCCGCTGGGTCATAGTCTATGTCTGAGCTGGCAGCATTGTTTTTTCTCTCCATGGCAAAGCAGCCCAATGTTCAAAGTATAATTGCTGTGACATGCGTGCCAGATCTGAGATGTTCCTATCATCACGACCACCATCGCTTCCTCTGGACTTTGGTGCAGGTGTCACACTGAGTGCCTTACATCTGTCATTTCACTGTCTGAGACTGTAGATGTGTGATGAACGGGAGGGCAGGAGGAAACTTCAGAGCTGGCTTCTCCCTCGACAAAGGAGCAACCCGAAGCCTTGGGGAAGACCTGATAGCTCACCCGTGAGCTCAGAGTGAGCTATTGCTACCAATGAGCTGGCAGGGCACTGTGGCGCACAAGTGTTCACCATGACACTGTGCAGTCACGTGGACTCCCCAGTTCTTTCCAGTTATTGACAAAAAGAAGTACTCTTCATGCCTTGTGCCTTTGCCTCACCATTTAACTCTAGACCTGACAGCCTTTAAGAACCATATATAAAAACAAATCTTCTAAAACACAAAAGTATTTTCTTATATGTTTTATAAGCCCAACCCTGACTTTGCAAAACATGAGGATTGTGTTGAGTTAAATTATAGTTGTGTTCTTCTATTTTATTCTCATTTTTAATTTTGACATCATGTGTTTTAAAGTTTCAGTTTGAAGAGTTAAAGTGGCATTTTGTCTCTGTGTGTAAGGAAGAGAGGAATTCACCTGAAATCCTAGCTCTTGCGTAAAAGCTAAGGCATTTACTGTTTGTTCCCTCCTGTACAGGTTCGGGGAAAAATAATCACAGGATTGGAGGGGCTGTTTTCCTTCTGGCTAAAAATGGCCTGGTGAATCCCTTGAACAATCGCTCCCCCAAGTTCTCTCCAAAGCCCTGCATGCTCTGCGTTCTGCTTGTTGACGTTCCAGATGCTCTGCGCTGCCGCGCTGCTCTCTGCCTAACATCTGATTCGAAACACTCAGCTGAAGCCATCTGCCGCATTTGGGGAATAAAGGGTGGGGTGAGTAATGCCTTTTACAAATGTGTCCAAATAGGGCAATCAAGAGAACGATAATAAGACGGGATGCCTGTTCGGGGCCCAGCACCGTGGCCAGCCTCTCAGCGGCTTTCCGGAGTATTTGTTTTCTGCCTGGTGCCAAGCTCTCCTGGCAAGTGCATCTTGCCATTTCTCGCAGTGAAGTCTCCCTTAGATGCTCTCTGACTTAACGGAACATTTTTAATGGCAAAGTGAGAGTTCCGAAGTTCAAAAGCAGCCTGTGATGGATTGAAAAGTTACTATTCTTGAAAGATGTGTTTGAGCTCCTTAGCGTTCTTTGTGCCGAGTGCGCATCTGGAGCAGCTCGGATCCTTGTTTCTTTCCTCACGGCGGACTCGGTTCCAGCTGAGCTGGACCTGTGCCCTCGCAACTCGTTGCCGGGATTTTGGTGGGCTGTCTGTAGGTTTTATTGAACATCTGTAAATCCTTGGCTTGGCTATGCTTCCAGCTACTACTCCAGTCTGTTCCTGGGACCCAGGGCTCTAGGTTTTGAGCATAAGGGGCCGGGGAAGCATCTGTCTAGCTGCCTCAGGAAGAGACTGAACCTGGGCTTCCCACGTGCTCTGGGACAGCGAGAGCGTTCTTTGGAGGCTGCAGTTATCATTGCGGGTACAATATGCTTTTTTCCCTAGAAGAGAAAACTTGAGGAAGCATAGTTTTCAAGTTATTGATGAGACCGACAAGGCAGGAAAGTTATGTGTAATTTCTTCCAAGTATTTGTTCTCTCTGAGAGAGGAATATGGGATGTATCTGAGGGACCCTGTAGCTCCTTACAGACATGTCAAATAGACTAGACAGTGAGAGGTTGGGAAGGACACAAGGTGGCAGACACATGGGGAAGGCACACCTAGCTAACATCTGCTCTGTGGTCTCCATCCAGCCTTTTGGGAAAGGATCTGTGTGCCGGCTGTCGAATTGCTGGCTTGTCTGTGAATTATCTAGGTCTTATACTTCAGTCTCTCCACAAAGCACCCTGTGACTACAACTGAGAGAAGAACGACAGAAACTCGCTTCTCTGGTGCCTCTCTGGGAGCTGCGTGTCTGGACGGTCAGGGGCCGACTTCAAGCAGAATTTCCTCCGCTTGCTGCCTTCAGTCTCTCAGGAGGGACCCACCCCCTCTCCCTCCCCAGAGACATGTGAGAAACTCCCACAGTTTCTCACACAATCTGGAATGTTCAAATATTCTTTTCTAGTCTTGAGGACACAGTTACTCAATTTAGAAAATTTAAATCCCAAATTTCAAGTCCTTAGGAAAAAATCTCTCTACGCTTAAGGAAAACAAAAACAAGGTTTAATTAATTCCCTGAACATTTTAGTTTTTCTTTTTTCTGTCCCTCCTTGTATAGCACAAGGAAAGCAAAGCTACTTTTCAGTGTTGACCCTGGAGTTACCTTGCTATCTTTGGAATACTTAAAAAAACCTGTGTTAATGGATTTAAATGTAAGGGATCCTTCTCTAAGTATTAATAGTCATCACCCTTTCATTTTGCTAAAGAACAAGTATGGTCTAAGAAAAAAAGCCTTCTTCAAAGAACTTCAGCCTAACAATTCAATAGTAAAAATAATAACAGCACAAATCATTTATTGAGTGTCTTCGCAGGGCCAGGCCCTCTAGGAATTCTCCATTCAATCTTACAACATCCTTTCAAGTTATTCTTATTATCCCCATTTTACAGGATTGAAAACTGAGGGTCAGAGTTAAGGGAATTGATGAAGGTTATAGTTTAGTGAATGAAGCTGGGATTTGAACTCAGTTCTGTCCCCTGATCTCATTATACTTACGAATATCATTAGTATCTTCTTCCGGACCTGATTATGTTCTGTGGGAGGGTAAAGAGTTTTGCGCAAGTTGTAGTTGAGAGATACTGGTAACTGGGGCAGGAATGGTGGTGATCCCAGCATTGGCTCATGTCCTAAGCAGTCTAAGAAACTTAGCATGCATTACTTTCGGTTCTCACAACAAGCCTTCCAGGGATTTGTTTTTGAGTTGCAGGTGAGTGCTGGCAAGCCCATGATAGTGCAGTCACCGAGACTCGGGTGCCACGCCACACATCCCTCATTCTGGACCTGCTTCTGCCTGGTTCCACCATCCTCCTCCCAGCACTGGAGCTCAGAAGCTTTTTCACTTCCAACCTTGTTTTTATCTTTTTGATTTGTTCACTCCTATTGTTTGTAACGGTTCTAGCCACAGTGCCAAAGACACTGGCTGCCTGTCACTCTGAGGTGAGTTTAGCTGATCCAGTAGGACAGCCCACCTAGAGCCAAATTAAATTGGAAGATCCGCTCAGCTGGGAAGCAGGCAGGAAGGAAACTCTGCCTAGACTCAGCTTAAATTAGAAGGTCAGCTGGGTCACCTCTTGGAGTGCCAAGATTTCTATAATTTAGACTATATCTGAGATGAATAGTTGAAGAAAAGTGGTATTTTTAGACTCCTCTCAGGAAAAGGTTAGGGTTTTTTTATAATGTAAGAAATATATAAGTAAGTTGCTTTGGATCAGGGGGTGACGAGAAACTCGCTGTAAATTCTTGAGTAGCTAAAGCTGCAAGAATTAAATTGCTGACAACTGGGAAGGAAGAATTCGGTGGCCAAGACCCCAGAGTGTTCCTTCTTATCTTAGTCCTTCCTCAACATCTTCCATAGATAATGTGGAACAAACACAGTAGTTAATTAAAACAAGAGAGAAACCATTAAGGGCCACCAGATTACTAGTCTGCTAGGTCACAGGATGTCTCACTCAGTTCAACCCTACTTCCTCCAGCCTCAGGACTAGATGCTGCAATTACACTCCTTAGCCAAGACTCAGACATGAGCCACTTCCTATCCCTGCCAGTGGGTTGGGATGATGTCACTGTCTTCCTTGTCATCATCATCATATTGTCACATGATTTCTGAATGGTTGAGCAAAATACCTAAGTAATTATTTAGAGGCAGCAGTGGCAGAGTGAGGTCCTGAGTTCCATTCCCAGTGCCAAAAAGAAAAAAAAATGAAAGAAAGAAAGAAAGAAAGAAAGAAAGAAAGAAAGAGGCAGTAGTTTCAGAAATCAGGCCATGGAGTGGCAAACTTCTTTTTTTTAATTTTTAAAATTTATTTATTTATTTATTTATTTATTTATTTATTTGGTACAGGGTCTCACTATGTAGCTCAGACTCATACTGATCCTCCTGTCTCAGCCTTCCCAGCTCTGGGATTACAGGTGTGCACCACCACACCAGGTTTCAGGACCTACAAGGCGAGCCTGGGGTTCCAGGTCCAGTACGGCATGCAATACCAGGGATCGAACCTGGGTCCTTGTGCTTGCCAGGCAGGTGCCTAGACCACCAAGCTATCTTCCCAGCCCCAGCAATCTTTTAATGGGAAACTAATACTATTCCAAAAACTAACAGTGGAGAGCGAACTCATCCTACAGTACGTTCCCTATCCATTGAGCTTCCTTTGCATGTCTTTCTCGTAAGAAAGCTTATTTCTTAAAAGCATCCTGACTTACGCCCACAGGAAGTACATAATATTAACACCTCTTGCTCTACAATGCAATCTCTATCCCTATCACTAGGCATATGTCTTTTGTGATTACATTTAAAGGATCTTTTCTCACTAGGTGCTGCCATCATTCTTCCAACTATCAAGACCTTGGTCCCTTGAGCAAGACTATTTCTATTAAAGTGTTTCAAAAGTTCTTTTGCTTAAAATTTTGTATGCTCCATAAAGGTTCAGGGGAAAGGTTACCAGAATGACCTAGGACATAAATGATCCATACATATTATACTAAAAGTGGACTGCAACAAATATCTTTACAAAGTTCAAACCGTCTCTAGGCAACAGTGTGGTGATCAAGGTTCCAGTCCACTCTCATTAGGGGGTTCTAGAAGTCCTAAGTCAGCAATGATTTGGGTTGCTGCCATCCTAACTAGATTCTTTCTCAACTAAACTCTGGACTTGTTCACCTCAAGGTGATAATTTGCCCCCATCTTAATATCTAGTATCTATAAAATTGATATAAGTTTTGGATTCAAGATGGATATTTCCAGCTGTGACTCCTCACAGTTTAGCCACTATAAGCTACTTCTCCTCTTGTTTTTCTTCCTGAGTCCTGTTCCATGAAGCTGTGCAGTGTGAGTCTGATTTCCCTGGAACTTCTCTTGGTGGCCTCACTGTCCAGGGAAAGCGTGCTTGTTTACTGAGCTCTGGAGAATGATGCTTCCTGAGTCCCTCTCGTGTCCATCCTCCTTGGCCCCTGCAGGTTGCTCTACTGCATAGTTCTGGCAGCGTGTGTGTATGTGTGGGGGGCACCTCCAGGCATGTGGCTCATGGTCAGTAATGGAGTCCTGCCGGGTGGATGGTTGTGTGAGAAGCCACAGAGATGGGGGCTGGTGGGAAGTCACAGCAGCTGAAGCAGTGCAAACTCACCAGCTTTTCTTTCTGAGCAAGGCAGTAAGATACGCTTGGCTCTGATAGAATTGGTTGAGATAGGGGTCTCTCTGCTTTACTTGTCTAAAATCAACACGAAATAATAGTCTTAGGAAAAACTACTAAAAAGGAAAGAAATGAAAAACAAAAAAAGTGAAGGATGAGAGAGCTCTCTACCTTGGCTCTGACAAGTTTTGATCTGCTATTATTTTTTTCTCTACCTGAATTATGAATGAGATTTTCATTGACAAAAGAGTTCTGCTCTAAAGACAAATTATTGAAAAACATTTATTTTGTCCAGTCCCTTAATTACAAAGATGAGTAAAATGTTCTATAGGGAGGTTATTAATAGCAAATAGATATCAGAAATATTACCTTGAGTCTTTTCTGTGTTTTGAATTAGTAACATATATTATGGGATGTAATGCCATCCTGCTTCTCTTAGATACTCCAAGGGCAGATATAATTGGCATGTGTACACTCTTTCCAGAAAGTATTTTTCCCGTCTTCTGGCAGGGGTGTTCAATCCAGTTGAGAGGAATGAAAGACAGTCTTTGGGAATAATAGTGTCTTCTCCCTTAGAGATGTTGTGTGCACTGCAAAGTTGCCGCCATATGGCTCCCACAAAGGTTCTGCCAAATTCCCGTGGTTCTCACAAGAGCTCCTGCCTCCTCTGTTCTTTTCATCTCCTGCTGCGGGTGGCAGACATGGGAGAGACAGGCAAGCTGCAACGGGAAGGCGAAGTGACTCGCAAGCCCTACAACTGTGTTTGTGTCAGTGTGATGGGGTCCCTTCACTTTCCTCGGAGAGGCGGGTGTGAGCTCCCCCGGACTGACTGGAAGAGATCCTAAGAAGTCACTGTGTTCACCTCGAAGCTGGAGGAGAAGCGGAAGGCAAGTTGAGCCTCTTGGAAGGCCCAGGTGGGGACCACGTGAGCGCTGGGGGAGCTGAGGGTTTAAGGGCAGAAGTCCATTTGGAAAACAAAATAACATTGCGTAGGGTGGGAGAACACAGCACTCCTGATGGTTCTGGGAGGCGGAGAATCAGGCTCTGTGCCCAAGTGGGCACTGCACTGGCTCCCTGTTTCCTTGATGCAGTTGCTTTGCGTCCCTTCTGCTTCTGGGTGAGCTGTATTAGCATGTCTCTCCCAATCTCCACCCAATAGTTGATGCATTCGAGAAAACAACAACTTCTTTCTTTTAAGAAGGCAAAACACTTTGGAAGGTGCTCAGCAGCCTCAGAAGACAGGCTCGTCGAGTCTGTGGTTGAAGGACATATGCTGCTTGCTAACATACATGGCTTGCTTATTTTTGAGTGCCTAATATGAAATAGATTCCTTAAGAGTAAGGAACAATTATTAGCTCCACAAAGATTTTCTGAGTTGGGTGTGGATTCATTTTGTAAACCTTGTACATGACTTTGTTTTTGATTTTCAATAGCCACTTACATAAATCCCATTTTCATTTTGCTACGACTGTTCTGTATAGGTTAGGTGGAAAGAACAATTTGGCCTCTGCAATTCATTCCAAAACTGCTAGTAAAGAAATAAAATTTCTAGTCTGGTCTTGCCAAGCCTGGCAAGCCCAAGAGGGCTATGTTTCTGACTTGATATCACTTCTTGCCCAGTCCTTGTTGCTTGAGCCATCAGGGGGCGGCTGACTACGGGGGTGGGGGAGTGCTGTGGGGAGATAAAGGTCATGAGGGACAGTATGTGTATGGTCTTCATTCTAGTGAGGGCTCTCTTCATGCAGATTTTTGGGGCAATCTCCCCCTACTTTGTTTGCTAGATGTTTATTGCCGTGCTGAGCTGGGGAGCAGGGGTGGCAGGCCTTGCTTGCCTGTCATCCTTAGGTCCATCCCAGTTCTGCCTGGATAGTGCTTGAGGGGCTGTAGGTGGCCTGAGGGCTTCCACTCTGACTAATGGCTCTCAGGGCTCCCTCTCCCCCACCCCACTTCCAGTTATTTGCATGCTTGATGATGAGATAATTAAATACATCCTTGAAGGATAAAGAAAACAAAAACACCCCCCTCCTTATTCTGGGGGAGTACAATCCCTTAAATTACCAGGTTGTCTTGTCAAATGAGGTATTGTTTTTCAAAATATAGCCTGAATGGCATCCTTTATAATTAAGGCTCCTGGCTTTCAGATTAAAGTGATATTTGCCAGTAAAAGCCTGCCAAAAAATAAATAAATAAAAGCAACCTTACCGTTAAATATTGATTTAGGCTGGGAAACTGGCTCCAAATTTTGTTATACCAGCCTTGATCTCCACGGCCTCTGGGCATCTGTTTCAATTTGGTCAAATTGAAATGGGGAGGGACAGTGCCAGGCTAGTAGCAAGGTGATCCAATATAGCAGGATGAGTTGTGCTTGATGAAAACAAGCCAGGTGAAGTCATCTGCAGGTCCTGGGGGTAGGCGAGCTGGGCTGGGGTGAAATAGGAGTCTGTGGGTGTCTTACCCAGCTCACAGGCTAGCCTGAGCCAGTGATTCTAATTTTTGAAATGTGAAGAGTGTTGAGCTATCTTTGGAGAGTGGTATGTTTTGGCTCTTTTCTGTGTATTCTGATATGTGTTAGCTTTTTCTCCAGTTGGTCTGGGTGGACATTTTCCCCTAAGATCCTTGATGTCACTGGTAGAGATGGAAAAAAGTCCAAAGACAGTATTTTCCCCTATGAACAACATTTTTCAATCCTTATTCCAAGGGTTTTCCCTTTCTAGGCACCCAATAGGGTTCTCAGAAGTGTTTTCTCCCTTCTGAATGTATGTGTTGCCAGTTGTTATTATTCACCACCATGGCTAACAAAGGGGGGGGGGAATTAAAAATTCTGGAGAAAGGGTCCTTGATGAACCCTGTGGGTGCAAAGAGTCAGAGATCTATTAGTTTCAACAACCCCTCTTATCCCGGTGTCTCTCGTTGTCTGTAAAGTTAACAAGGCCTGATGAGAGAAGAGGAGGCAGGGTACTGGTTTGTATTTCTAGACTCATAAATATTTCAAGATACTGGGGCTGGTGAGATGGCTCAGTGGTCTAAAGCACCTACTTAGAACAAGCGTCACAAAGCACAGGGACCGCGGTTCAATCCCCCAGCACCACATGCCAGCCAGTCCCGCCCCCTGGTGGGCTGAGCTGGCCACACACACACACACACACACACACACATACACACATAAATAAATAAAATTTAAAAAAAAAGAATATTTCAAGATACTATTTTCTTACAATCAGATACATTAGTTTGCCGAGTGCAGATGCTGACGGATGTTTGCACGGTGCTGGTGTTTGACAAAAGTCTTATTTTCAAATCAGCAGACACAGGGTTGGGGTGATGGTGGTGGAGATGCAAGGCGGGTGTGGCTTGCCACCTTACCTGGCATGGCTTGCCACCCTACCTGGTGTGGCTTGCTGTCCTACCTGGCTTTCAATTGCATATTCCAATTCAGGCAAGGGCGTTGCCATTTCACCTCAAAACCTTGTTGTTTGCTCTGAGAAATATATTGTTATGCTCAATGGGCAAAAAGAGGCTCTTCGCCACATTCTTGCATTCCTTCTCATTCTCTGGCCTTCTGATGTCCTTGTGTTGCTTTGTACCTTACCTTGTGGGACAGTCATATTGATTCAGGGAGAAAAACTGAGCTCTGGTGGGTGACCTCTAAATGATACAGGGAACCTCCAAATGACATAGGGGAAAAATGATCTCCCAATCTGACCTGCACGAGTTCGTGTTCTCTAAAACTGAAGAATGAATTTTAGGAACAAATGGAGATTATGAGCAGAATACATTTATTGAGGGAAAGAAAGCTCTTGTTCGAGAGAGGGACAGGAAGGGGGGCCCGAGCGGGTAGTTCCCCCAGGAAGCCATCTCTTCCAGGGATTTTTATAGTGCAGCTAAAGTAGAGAAAGGGAGAACTTGTTTAGGTGGATGTGGGGTGGGACAAAACTATGGTCAACCAATGAGACTACAAGCACCCTTGCTCAGGTAAAATTGATTACCCCCAGGACCAAATGGGGAAGCGAGTCATGGAGTAAGTGGGCATGAATACGGGACAGGGTTTTTTTCCTGTTGGGGGTTGGAATATGGGACAGGGTCTCTTTCCTTTGGGGGTTGGGCTAGTGACTCACTTGGGTCTTTCCAGGTGATCAATACCTATTTAGAATGTCAATCTCAGGTGCTACTCCTTTAGCATTTGTTTGGCCTTTATGTCTTTAGGTCTGGTTCACAGCAGGAGCTTCAGCCCCTCCCATAGTTGTCTTTGTCTTCTGTATTATCTCCTTCAAGGGCCTGGCCCTGTCTGACTGCCTGTAATATTTCTATCTAATTTGGCTACCTGTAACAATATTAGGCACCAAAGGGTGCGTTTAATTTGAAACAAAGCTCTGTCTTGGTAGAACTGCCTTCACAGGTCCGGGCAACCTGCTATTTCCTGACGCCGCGCCTCACCTAGTGCTCTAACAGGCTCTGCAAATTATGTCCTGCCTCAGCGTTTCCCCCAGCTCACTGGGCTACAACAGGAAAAGGGGTGGGGACCCAAGAGCCAGCTAAGTGGCGAAGGCTTTCTCCCCGATGTAATCAAACGGAGTGCGCGGATATCCCTGATTAACAGCTGCGGGATTAATTTCCCCTTTTGGTTGCTTGACTCACAGCAAGAACCATGTCAAGGCAGCAGAGAAGCAATTAAATTGATTTTAATCTTTGTCAGAGAAGATAACATGCCTCTTTCTCCTCTCATTTAAATAATTAAAGTTTCAGGAGGTATTATTTCTGGCTTTAAAGAAATTGGTATCTTAATGTAATAGAATCCTTGTAATTATATACTTAATGGTTCTTAATAAGTTAATCATGGTTTTTCATTTAACATGTATTTTTTATTTATTAAACTTTTATTTTTCATAGTATCTCTGCATTCAAGAAGAGGGGGGAACACAAAGCAGGATAGATATAAAACACTTCTGTCATTTCTCATTATTAATCCTTCCAACAGCCATCTTCTCCTGCTTTCATGGCATCGTGGACTTAAGTTCGAAATAGTACCTTTAGATTTCAGTGCACTTATAAGAAATCTACTCATTTTAAAGACAAAATACTTGATTTTAATGGTTTTTGGGCTCTATGAAAATTTCTTTATAGGACATCTTACATGGTGTAGTGTTCCCTTAAATTTAAACTTTCATTAAAGACTTAGGGAATATTTAAAAATAACTGCAACTGATTTCCTTCTTCTTTGGTACTTTGTCAGACATATAGTTATTTTATTCTTCATCCCAACATTATGAAATGCATTTTATATTTTTCAGAGAAAAAGAAATATGGACAAAATTCAAAGATCAACTGACCTTCTGCATTAGATGCTGAGTTTTAGTTGCAAATCATATGCAGGCTTCAGGACATTAAATATTACATAACTTAACAGTAATAAATACCAGTTACTGCCAATGGGGTGGATGACTGGTATAACATGAAGTAGTGTGCTGAAGAGTGAGAGGGTCTCCATGTAGAATGCAATTAGGCAGGGAGTCCTTAATCAATAGTTTCAAAGTGCTGGACATGGTCAAGAGGCCTGAACACACAGTATACATATACTGGGGCCTGGCGCAGATATGCTGAGCTCCAGAGGAAGTGGAGTCCCTGTTCTAGAGCAGGTTCTTTCATCCTGGGCTTTTGAGTATTACAACTTTCTGATAAAAATTAATTGATTGACTGAGTTCTTTAACTGGTATTTTAAGAAAAGGCCAATCGCTAGGTCATATACTGTTGAGTTAAAAATGTCACTGCCTTTGGGTAGATTAGAAAAAGACACCTCTAGTTGTTGTAGGTGCAGCATTAGGGTGTTTATTTGTTCCCGTTCTGTTTTCCTAATGTGTGAGTTCACAGCTATGAATTTCCCTCTGAGAACTGCTTTCATCATATC
>NW_004524650.1:4999579-5007661 GCF_000260255.1 Octodon degus | reverse complement strand
TAAGAAGAATATATGCAGTGTATTATTTGTTGAAAAAAAAATAAAATCAGTATTTCTCTAAAAAATAAATAAAAAAAATAAACCCCCCCCCAAAAAAAAAAGAAAAGAAAAAGACACCTCTTTTTCCTGGGGTGTTCTACAGAGGGCAGGCTTTGTTTCAGCCTCTTCCTTCGTTACTCTTTCTGGTAGTCTTCTCCCTTCCCTTCCCTTTCCATTTTTTCCTTTCCCGTTTTCTTCCTTCATATCTTTCTCTCTCTCTCTCTCTCTCTCTCTCTCTCTCTCTCTCTCTCTCTCTCATTTATTTGGTACAGGGTCTCACCATGCAACTCAGACCTTCAGACCTGTAGTGATCCTCCTGTTTTCAGCCTCCTCAGTGCTGGGATTACAGGCGTGTACTGCCTGGCTCCATGTGCCCTAGGGGCAGGGCTGGGGCAGCAAGTGGTGCTGGGGATCAATTGCCTAAGCAGGTGTTCAGTCCACTGAGCTATCTCACCACCACCAGACTTTCTTTCTTCTTTTTATTTTTCTTTCTTTCTTTCTTTCTTTCTTTCTTTCTTTCTTTCTTTCTTCTCTCTCTCTGTCTCTCGCTTGTTTGCTTGCAAAACTGCATATGGATTTAAAGATCCCAAGAAGAATATTCTAGGCCAGTTCTAAGTAGATACTTATATCTTGGCCATGTTGGTTCACCATTATCCAGTTATTTAAGACTTAGCAACATGAGAGCACATTGTATGCACTCTCTAGTTTGCTGTAGAGTGGATGTGTGTAGTTCTTTTTGTCGAGTATATAGTCATTCATTCTCACTCATCTTGATGCTTTGGTCACTATGTTACTGTTAGCATTGGAGATTCTGGAACCCATTGTATTCAAAGCTAGAATTCTTAAAAGAAGGGATGTTCAAGTAGGCGCCATGGTATGGATGGGAATGTGTGGGTAGGAGGGAATCAAAGGGGAAGGTCATTCAAGGCAGAGGAAATCATTGAGGCAGAAGAATGAAGGTGAATGAAAGCAAGGCTCTTTTAAGACCTATTTTTGTCCCTGCCTGCAGTTGGGTGTCTCTGGAGAAGCCCAGATGATCATTTGACCACTTAACCCTGAAGGTATCTACATCTGCCCTATTTGATCCTCACACAAATTTCCTAAATTGGGTGAGAAAGATCTTATCAGCAGAAAGTCACTGAGGAGGTGCCAAGGCTTATATCTATATGTGTCCCAGAGCCTCAGGGCTCATAAGAGGGTGATTGGAAGGTGATTGGGCAGCGGAGCTAAGGCTGGGCTGCCATTAGGAGGTACAGTCTGGTCAGAGGCAGGGAGGCCCAGGGCTGTGACCTGGAAGGCTTCATGTTACTCCCCAAGTGCCTGCAGCTGTCGGCTTTGCAGCTGCCAAGGAGTGGGTAGCTCTCCTCTGCCCAGGCCTCTCCACCATGCTGCCGACTGTGCAAAGACTGACATTTCTAAATGTGAGCACCATAAATCTCTCCTTCTCTGAATTGTGGGGTCAAGTATTTGTCTCAGAGATGAGGTAAATAGCTAAAACAGAAGGAAATTGGAGCCTTCAAACATACACAAGCCCAAGGGATACACAAATGCATGCAGGTGACAGCCAGGGCCTGTACCCAGCTCCCTGAAGGAGGTGGCTCTTCTCTCCTCCCCAGATAAGGGGCAGATCACCTTTAAAAGTTCTTGCTATTGCTGTTGTTATTCTTAGGGAGCAAGAGATGGCAGGACAAGTACAGTCAGACTCTTCATTTCTCTCTTCTAATAGTGAAAATGTGAAGCGTTCTTGCAGGGTGATCTAGTAGGTGAGAAATGCAGTGAAAGTATGTGTTAACATAATAAAGTCAAGTGGAGTTCGAAGTATTTGCTGAGAAAATGGGCTCTAGTGTTCTTAATGATGTTTGTAAAGCTTACAACTATGTATCTCCTCTAAGAACTCTGACTGAATGATACATTGGGGTCTTCTTGGTTCTCCTGGAGATTCCTCTTATTTGCTTTTCTGTCCCTAGTCTCTAGCATAATATGGGGGGCCAAAGGATTCATTCATTCATTGGCTCAACAAATATTACTTGAGCACTTCTTTTAAAAAAATAAATATTAAAAAAATCTGTTATTTATTTGGTTCTGGGTCTTGCTATGCATCTTGGACTTGTAGTGATCCTCCTGTCTCAGCCTCCCCAGTGCTGGGATTACAGGCATCTGCTAGCACACCTGGTTTCTGTCACATTTGGTTTCAGGGCCTGCACAGTGCACCCAGGGTTCTGGGGCCAGCATGGCATGTGGTACCAGGGATTGAGCGTGCCAGGCAGGTGCTTAGACTGCCGAGCTATCTCACCAGCCTCTTAACCGAGTATCTCTTATATGACCAGTACTACTCTGGGTACTTAGGGCATAGCCATGAAGAAAATGCACAAAATTATTGCTTTTAAACAACTTAAATTCTGGAATAGTCTACTAAATATACAACCAAGGTGTGTGTTATGAAGAAATTAAAGCATATGTATTAATGATAAGACAAATGACTTGAATGGATGGTTAACGGTGTCTCGCTAGAGAAGTGCTATTTGGATTGAGATGTTAATGTCAGGATTCAAGTATAGCAAAAAGCTCCACATGCCTGAGAAATGGAGAGAAGAATAGAGTAACTTGAGCTTGAAGAGGCAAAGGAGAGAGTTTGGACATCAGTGGAGAGAGTCTGAGGTGCTCACTAACAGGAAACTGAGGGCAACGCAGAGAGCTGACCAATATTCTGAAGTTCGTTAAAACTACATAGGCATTAAGCACATTTGTCTCCCAAGGGCATGATCAGGAAGTGAAAGGACAAGCCACAGAAAGGGAGGAAATATTGGGAAATCATGTGTCTGGAAAGGAGCTTGCATCCTAAATCCATAAAGAATTTTTATAATTCAATAATATAAAGATAACTCTATTTAAAAAGGAGGGAAAGGATCCACATATTTTTCCAAAGCAGAGATACCAATGTTTAAAGAGAAGTGAAAAGATTCCCTTCATCATTAGTCGTCAGAGAAATGCAAGTCAAAATCACATGAGCTGGGTGTTCTGGGTCTATAATCCCTCCTAGGGAGACTAAGGCAAAGGGTTGAAGGTTTAAAACCAGCATGAGCTCCATAATGAGTTCAAGTCTGGCCTGGACTACGTGAGATCTTTAAGGAAAAAAAAATCAGATACTCGTTATGACAGCTAGCATAAAAAAGTCCGATAACTCTAAGTGGTGATGAGAATGTGAAAAATTGAAGTCCTCATATACTTTTGGGAATGTAAATATTAAATCATACAGCTGCTTTAGAAAACAGTCTGGTGGTTTCTTAAATGTTTAAATATAGATTACTACATCCCCCAGTACTTCTAATCCTAGGTTTATATGTAAGAGAAATGAAAGCTGTCACCACAGAAGAACTTACACACAGATGCTTCCATCAGCATTATTCATTAACAGTTGGATGATGGAAGCAATGAGAATGCCCTCTAGCTGACAAAGGAAGAACAAAAGCTGTACACTTGACCCATGGAAGGGGAACAGGAGGTGTAGGGTACAGTGGGAAAGAAACCTTTGTGCCATGATGTCACGTGAAGGAAGCCAATCATGAGAGGCCTCATATCATGGAACTCCATCTATATTAAGTCTCCAGAACAGGGAATTTATGGAAACAAAGTAGATTCCGCATTGCCTGAGAGATAGAGGATGGGAAGATGCGAGAATTGAAAGTCACAAGACTTCTTTGACATAATAATAAAGTCACGTTGACTGTAGTAATGGTTGCACAAGAAGGGAGTAAAATAAAGCAACTGAGTTGTACACTTGATATGGGTGTGTACACTGACATTTCAGGGAAGCTGTTGGGACAATCCCCCAAACCTGGGGTGCACTTCACCCTGCATGAGAGCTTTAGGTTCTGCAGATTAAAATGTACTCTGTCCAGATTTGAATATTGTTGTGCCCAAGGGAGCATCATCAATGAAGCTATTCTTAGAATATAAAGCTTTCTTCCCTAAAATACTGGAAAGGAACAACACCTTGAACACCACGGGAAACCCATAAATATCTAATTTGCACCACTGCATGATAAAAGCAGCTTGCTTCTTCCAGTCGTTAGCAACGTTCAAAAATATATTCTGGCTTTTTGCTTGCTAATAAGGATATTTACATTTGCTCTTTGTACCAGCTAAGTGAGCTCTGTGTACGCCTGCAGTTTCTCTGTGAGCCTGCCTCTCTGGAACTGTGCTTGGGAAGCAAGCCGAGAATTGTTCGGGACAAACACGGTGGGAAAAAGTGTGCTATATGATCACTTCTTAGGGCATTTGGAATCATGAATTTCTGAGTATAGAATTTGGAATCTATTGGAGTTTATTTAGATGGCAGAGAACTAACCATTGTTTTTTACTATCAATAAAATCCCAATTGTCCTATAGATGGTTTATTTCTTGAGCAGATTTTACACACTTTAAGAGAGAAAAAAAAAGGATTCATTTTTGTATTTTATTATTTAATGCTTTTGTATGTGCTCAATACTTTTTAAAATTGAATTTGAGTTACTGACTGACCAAAGTTTCAGAACAAAGCCAAGACAAATTTTCAGTGATTGAAAATAATGAAATAGAACATGTGATAGATGATATTCAACACATGTAGGTCTGATTTGCCATGGGGACTGGCTTATCCAAGTGGTGTTGTCTAAACCAAGGAGGATCTAGAAGCCAATCAAAAGCTATGAAATTTAATGTTGCTATCTTAAGTTGATATAAAAAGAAAAATGGAAAGTACGAGTTTTCTAGATTTTTTTTCCCAGTTGAAGGAAGTAAGGTACCATAGGGTGGACACAGTATTTGGCTCATGAGACTGAGGCTGTTGGGGTGGCAGATTAGCTCGGCAGACTTGGACCCAGTTTACTTGAGCTATCTAATTTCCTCTCTCTCCTTGTAAGATGAGTTCTCAGGAGGTGGAATACACAGATCTTTGTATTTACTCATCATGTGATTACATTCCCCCTTCCTTCCTCCTGCACCACACTGATCAATCACAAAGTCTGCCTGTGTGTGAAGTTTTATTTTATTTATTTATTTTAGGGAAGCGTCTACAGGGTGTTCAGGGTCTCACTGCATAGATCAGACTTGTAGTGATCCGCTTGCTTACAGCCTTCCAAGAGCTGGGATTACAGGCGCAAGCCACCACATCCAGTCTCAATTGCCATCTCAGTGCTCCTCGGGGGTGGGGTCAACAAGGCAGGCCTGAGGATTGAACCTTGGGCCCCTGTGCCTGCTTGCAGGTGCTTTAATTTGCTGAACTATTTGGCTGGCCCTATGTGTGAAGTTTTACCTAAAAGAGGGCTTGGCCTTTTGGGGGCCACCCCCCAAAAAAAACCCCAAAACAATTTACATCAGTTTTTTCCTTTCCTTTCTTGTTTCCTGCCGTCTAACAGAGCAGGATTTGCTTTCCCCACGCTTCTCTCTGTTCATTTAGGTTTCAAGGATGAATTTGGTAATGCAAGGATCTTAAATAGATTCTTAAATGTATGCCTTATGCTTTGAAATGCAAGATGTGGGGTGCTGCTGCCATCTTTACCACCCATATGGCTCTCAGCACTTTACAGCTCAATTTTCTGCTTAAAAGGGTACCGCTTATAAACCAGCAAATACAGCAAGTGACTTAATTAGCCAAATTAATGAGGGCTTGTTTACTCAAAGTCCCCAATGCCCTTGGAACTCGGGATGTTTCGTTGTTACAATCTGTAAGTGGTTTCTTCCAATTAATTTTTAACATACGGCTCTTCCCTCTCCTCAGTAATATGCAATATCCTAATACTTTGAGGGGCCTGCAAGTATTAACTCATTAATCCTTATATGGAACCGCTGGAAAAAATAAAAACAATCCAGTCTTTTTTTTTTTTTTTTTTTTTTTTTTGGTCAACATTAGTTTTGGCACACCTTAAAAATTCTAGTCTATAGGTCTGGAGAAAAATTGATAAAGAACAAATATTAAGATCTATTCTGAGCAAAAAGAAAGAAAGAAACACATATAGGTGTCAAAGGAATTTCTCTTTGCCACAGAATGAATGGTAAACAAGCTGAGAAAAATCAATCCTTTTACTTCTAGCAACTTACACAATCTGCTTATTTGAGACACACAGGAATCTAAGCACATGGACAGACGTATTAAAAGCTTAAGATGGAAAGAAAGTAGCAAAAGTGATTCTATGCATACAGAGAATCCTTAGTAAGACTGACAGCTGATTTTTCATAAGAAAGCTTGGATGCCAGAAAGCAGTGGGACAAAGAATTCACAGTGTCGTGTGAGTCAGAGCATTGATGAAGGAGACTGTGCAGCAGATGCCCACCAGGGAAACCTGGACCTCACGGCTCATGCGGTGCTGTAGGTGAGGGGCTGGCAGATGGCCAGGTAGCTGTCATAGGCCATGGCTGTCAAGAGGTGACAGTCCACACCAGCCAGGAGGTGGAAAAAGAAGAGCTGTGAAAGGCAGGCAGCATAGGGAACTCTGCATTGGTGGGCCACGAGACACGCCAGCATCAGAGGAACAGTGACTGTGATGCATCCAATGTCCAGCAGAGACAGGATTCCCAAGAAGTAGTAAATGGGGTGTGGAGTTGGGCTCCACTAAGACGGCAGCCACAATGCTGAAGTTTCCCCCAACTGTGGCCACATAGGCAAAGAAAAAGACCACAAAAAGAATGGATTGTAGCCCTACATTCTCTGTTAGGCCAAGGAGGATGAATTCAGTGACAGTTGTCCTGTTCCTGCCAGCACCTGCCTCCATAGATCAGTGCTGGGCACAGTGGTGAAGAGAAGACTCGGGCTGGCAAAAGAGGGAGAGTGACATGGTAGGTTCATAATCTGGGTGCCAGGGTTACATGCACGGGATATCTACCAATCAGAGTAGATATTAGTTTACAGTTTGACGAGGCTTTTAAACCTGCTACTATGCCAAACAGTAATGCTTTAGGTGATGGTAAGAAAAAGACCCAGGGAATCCCAGGAAAGAGGCTGAGACAGACTAAACTAGTCCTGGAATCCAGGACAGTGACATTTCCCAACATGGTACAGATGTGTTTCAACACTTTGACAATATTAAGTGTTTAGTGTACAGACTGAATAGCAGCTCTGACTAGATCAATGAATAAATAATTATATGTATAAAATTCTAGAAAGCATACCATTGTGAAGAGCCACAGAGGTGGGGGTCAAGTTCTTATGAAATTGAACAAGATACAAAAGATGAGGAAAAGCAGAAGGCAAGCAAAATTACAGGAGCTAAAAATTAAAGATATTTAGATACTTCAGAAAAATATTAGCCATTTTATGTAGTACACTGAGTAATAAATTTTAAGTAATTATATTCTTTTTTCATTTAATTCTCACAAAACTATTATCTCTATGTAATTAAGACACTGAAGTTTAGAAAAATTGACTAGAATTTAAGGTCATTAAGCTTTTTAGGGTTGAATGGCAAGTCCACACCTTAATACTATATTGTTTCAGCACATATTGTTATTGATGTTTATGAAAAACATTGTGCATAATAAAGACAATAAAGTCATTTCTAAAGCTTTCAAAAAAAACCAAAAAGAATTCACAGTGTCACTAGGAATGAATGGCAACCAAGAATTCTATATCTGATGAAATTCTTTTTCAAAAATAAAAGAGGATTGAATGCATTTTCAGACAAACAAAAGCTAAGACAGTTGATTGCTAGTGGACGTACACTGTAAGAAATGCCAATGAGAGTGCATTAAGCTCAAGTTAGGGGAACCTAGATAGTAACTAGAGGCCATCGGAAGAAGTAAAACCTCTGATGAAGGTAGCTAGTCATAATGCTGTGTCAATTGGGGCATGCTATATAAATGTGTAATTTGTGATAAAAATGACATGCAGTAAAGAACTGTAAGAACAGAGCTTTTACTATGCTTTTTTCTCATAATTTTATTGAGAAGCAAATAACAATGAGACAGTTTCAAACCGAATTGGTAAGACGGTTTCAATAATTAACACATTGCATACATTCTTCCTAGTGGTTAATTGCTGTATAATATGCGGACATGATATCCTATTTA